>NC_051439.1:13488151-13582116 GCF_001649575.2 Kryptolebias marmoratus
CAAAATTAAACGAAATAAACATTTGAAATATATGAGTTTGTATGTAATGTATGAATATAATATACAAGTTTCACTTTTTAAATGGAATTACTGAAATCAATCTACTTTTTCATGATATTCTAATTTTATGACCAGCACCTGTAGTTCAGTGTAAGAACTGCTGTTTGAGTCTGAATGAGAAAAGCATTATGAAAGGTTTAGTAGGCTTTTACTGTAGTTAAACAGTACTATTCTAAGTGCAAACTTTCTTATTTACTGCTTATTATTACTTGAATTGTATCACTTTTGTTGCTTGAATTAACAGAGAACCCAGAGATGAAACTGAAGGAGCTGCTCTCCGGTCTGTCGAGCCTGGCTCTGTCAGAAGCCGAAGCCGTCAGCGTGATCGCTCTCCTGCGAGAGAAGAGCCCTAATGTCTTGGATGCCTGGCACAAAGTGAGATCATTAAGTTGTAAATTTTAGTTAGGTGATGTGACAAATGACATGTCACGCCTTTTGTAACTGGCAGGACACCTGGTGTTTGTAGTTAGACTTTTACTGCTTTTTAAATCTCCCGTCTCTGGCTCCCAGGCTGCAGTCAGACCAGATTCAGCTGCCCAGGAACGAGATAAACTTTTTACAACTCTGCAGGAGGAAGCTTCTATTGCCAAAGACAAAGTGAAACAGCTCAGTCAGGTCTACATTCTGCTGTTCTATTTATTGATTTATTTTTCCAGCCGAGTCATTGCATTTATGGTTTAATTGCCTTTTTTTTTATTCCATCGAGAGACTTCACATCCTTTATTTTGTGATTTAGGAGCTTCAGGTTGAGAAACAGAAGACTGGAAGAGTGGAGGCCATGATGAGAGAGCAGCGTGCAGCCATGGAGAAAGAGCTGGGGGGCATGCAGGCCAAAGCACAAGGCAGCTACCAGGAGCTGCAGACCATGCAAATAAAGGTGAAGGCTTGATTCCTCATCAGTACAACTCGCGCTGGTTGTGTTCAAATAAAAAAATTTGTAGAGCACTGAGAATGAAACATGTTGTCTGTGTGCAGTTTCAGCAGGTGAGGGAGCAGCTGGAAAGCCAGATCACTCGTCTGCAACAGGAGAACGGTATCCTGAGGGACGCAGTCAGCTCAGCCACCAACCAGATGGAG
Source organism: Kryptolebias marmoratus (assembly GCF_001649575.2). Lineage (NCBI taxonomy): Eukaryota > Metazoa > Chordata > Actinopteri > Cyprinodontiformes > Rivulidae > Kryptolebias > Kryptolebias marmoratus. The sequence goes on from NC_051439.1 coordinate 13,489,289, forward strand.
AGCAAGTCAGTGTTAAGCATTCTGCCAAGCTCTCAAATGTTAATTCATTCATGTCAAAATTTAAGTTATTGTTTTAGTTCTATGTTACCTTTTGTTGCATATCATCATACTGGAAAAGATAAACTTGTCTTTATTACAAAGTACTTGTAACTTATTTGTCATTTTCCTAAAATAATGCCTCATCAACCATTTTTATACCATGTTCCTGGTAGGAATTCGGCGGAGCTGAACAAGCTGCGCTCCGAATATGCCAGCCTGATGAAAGAACTGGCAGACAACAACAGCAAGCTGCAGCAGGAGGAGCACCAAAGGAAGTCGCTGGAGGTCGGCTACAAGCAGAACGTGTCCCAGCTGGAGGTGCGCTGATCCAGATGCACATTGTGTACATTCGGCCTGTGCTTCGGTATCACTGGCTGAGAGAAGAATGAGCAGAGTTGCGCAGACATGGGCGTGCCGCATAGCTTCAAATCTGTGGACTGCGGGTGTGTCAGTGTAACTGGGGAAAAGGGGGGGGGGGAGCTGTCGTGGAAGACCCAGGCAGGACTGTGGGAAACACAACCTGAGATGGGAGGGTTTATTGTCTTAGGAAGCTGGAATGTTTGAAGCTTTGTGCTGGATGTAAACACCACTTTTCCTGCTAGACTCTCAGCCCTTCCTGTCTTTTTAAAAAAAATACAAGATGGAAATTTCTGTTGCTGGCTTGACAAAGACAAGTCTCTGCAATATCAAAAGTTAAGCTGCTAAGTCTGAAATGTCAGTGAAACATTCAGGCATTACATAATCTAGGTTCACTATCAAAAGAAAGAAAAATACAAATCTCTGTAACAGAAGTTGTATTTTTTTACAGCTGTACCTATTTAAGCCATCTACTGCATGCTAAATCATAGCCTTAGTAGTTTTAGGTTGTGTGATGTGTGGAAGAGTCACATAAGTTTATTCTCTGCAGGCCCAGCTTCAGGATGCAAAGAGACGCTGGGAAGAACTGCAAAACTTCCTCCACACAGTCAATACAGAGAGAGAAAAACTTCAGGCCTCCAAGCAAGGTGAGTAAACACAGTTGGACTGAAAAGCTTTCAGTGTTTGTGGGGTTTGCTCAGTCAGTTCAGTGAATGTGCATTCCCACTTTGCAGAGCTTCACAGCCAGCTGATGGCAGTGGAAACAGAAATGAACAACAAGAACAAGGAAATCCAGACGTTACACAGCAGCCTGACTGAAGCCATGGTCTCCAAGGAGCGGCTGGAGCAGAGAGTGATGGAGCTGATGGAGATGTCTCAGCACAGTATGCAGGACGACACGCTGCAGGTTCAGGTGAGGCACTTTACACATCCTAAATACAACAGCTACTTTGTTTTATTGTTCAGAGTGAAAGTCATCGCAAGTAAAAAATAGTTGAGCGTTGAATAATATTCAATCAGGTTGCATTATGGCTTGCTTCTTAATCTGCATTAAGACGGAGCATGAATAAAAGAGAGCAGCAGTCTCCTAATGCTCATTTAATCTGTTTATGATAGGAACTCATGAATGAAAACAAAGCTCTCCAGGTTCAGAAGGAGACATTGCAAATTCAGAATGAGAGCATGCAGGTCCAGATCTCTTCACAGGTATGGGTTAACTTCACCTATTTACGTTTAAAAGCAAAGTAAGATTCAAACCTACATATACGTGCTATGTAGGCTAATGAGATTTCTCTGTTCTACATTTAGGCCACCCATGTGTCCCACATTGAGGAGCTACAAAAGCTGTAAGCAAGACATCATCTTTCTATTGCATCAGGAGTGATTCAGTTGGACTTTTCTCTTTAATATAATGTGACTGTTTTGTCCAGGCTGGCTGAAAAGGAGCTGCAGCGGAAGAGTCTGGAAGATTCTCTAAATGCTGAGAGGAGCAGCGGTGCGAGTAGAGAAACAAACATGCAGGTGTGTTTACCAGAGAGCCTCGTCTACAACTTTGTTTGTATTTACAGACATGGACTCAACCAGACTGGAAACATGATACACTCATTCACAAATGTCAAATATACTTCATTTCCTCCCTGTGTAAAAACAATCGGAGCAAAATAAACGAGGCATGTCATTTAATCTTGCAGGCTTTGCACAATGAGAACATGTCACTGAAGGCGGAGATTCAGAATCTGCAGGCACAGATTGCTGATCAGGTTAGCTTTATGCCTTCTTTTTTCCTTAAACAGTTTTGTGTTTTGCTTGTTTGACACTCCCTCTCTGTTCTGTAGACTGCATCCCAGCAGGCTTTGGACCAGTTTCAGAAGAGGTGGGTGTGTACTCCAGTTTGAACACTCGGTTCTCAATGTATGAGACCAAATAATCCGGTAATTAAAACCAAATGATTTGATCAAATGCTGTGCCCTACCTAGTGTCCGAGAGAAGGAGGAGAACATTAAAACAGTTGAGGGACTTTTGGAGAAGGGGCTGATTGAAGTGGCCAACAAGGAAGAAGAGCTCAAGGTAAGGTTCAGTTGTCTTCTTTCACAAAGGAACAGCCAAAAATGTTCTGCCCACATTAGACTGATGTCAGTATCCTTTACTTCACTGCATGTTTTAATCATTACATTACATTTTTTAAGTAAAATTAACTTTTTTTCCTCAATGCAGAAAGTAAAAGTAGAGAATGAGGCACAAAGACAAGAAATTGAGGACCTTCTGAGAAAGACAGCAGAACAGGTGAAGTCTAACATTACTACTAAAAGGAATTCCCTTTTGTTTTATTCCTACTTGGTGTTTATTTTATTTATTCTTCTCTCACTAAAGGCATCATCAGAGTTAATAGTGGGAGAACTGCAAAACAAGTAAGATCAATTAAAGTTAATGCTGGTATTTATGTGACACGATAACAAGTCGGTGGAAAAGGCTCATTTCTACCCAGTTTGTTCAGGACACATAAAAGCTCCTTTCAGGCGTGCATTCCTTTTATTAATCTGACTGGAACTGAACACGCAGTCTTGGAGGCTAAACCCTGGTCACATTTGCATAGAAGTTGCAACAGCAATCCTATTAAATCAGTTCTGGTAACGTTAACAAGTGCACAACTGATGAATGTCTAACTTTGTAAATACCACAGGGTGTACTGTCAGTGGCGTGTCTGAATAAGTTCCAGAGAAACATTAACTTAATGTCTAAATAAACCAAAATACCATTACTGTTTTAGAGATTGTACACAGTCTGTGTCTGTAATGGGCCTAAAATGCAAATATCTGACGTCAGTTTCAGCAACTCTATAAACAATAAGTCACACCAGTCTTGTACACTTGCTCCAATTAAAAAGCATCTGATGCAAGTTGCAGTTACATGTTTTGAAAGCAAAGACTATTATTTGTGATTGTAATATAAACACGCACACAAAAAACACAATTTAACGGCTCCTGACACACCAAGGCACTCCTTGAACACACCCTAAATGAACTCTTTTAGATGTTCTTTTGGGTCTGTGACTGCCTTTCAGTTTTAGGACATAATTTAAAGAAATTACTGGATCATAACCAGGCCTTAAAACTGGATAAATTTAACCTTAATTTAGGAACGGGGTGACCGGTTGCATAGTATTATTTATTTCACATTATCAAACTATGGAAGAGGTATATTCAGAACTAATTATATGATCACAGTTTTCTGCATATATGCAAAAAATAAATAAAATAAAAATAAATAAAATCCCATACAGATTGTGAAGCATGTTGGTGGAAAGTTGATGATTTGGGCTTGTTTTGAAGCCACTGAACTTTGGCACCTCGCAGTCATTTAGTTGAACATAAAGTCCTTTTTTTTTTACCAAAGTATTCTCGAGTCAAATGTGATGCAACAGCTGAAGCTTGGCTGAAATTGGGTCATCCAAAAGAACAATAATCCTGAACACACAAATAATTCTACACCACAATGGCTGAAAAGGAGACTCTGCATCGGCCCGGTCAAAGTCAGGACCTCAAACTGACTAAAAATCTGCAGATTGAACATACCACAGCTTTGCTTTAACAAATATCTACAATAAACTGATCCATTTTTCTCCATATTGATTCAAGAGACTGACAGGGACTTATAGAATGTGATTATTTCAAGTTATTATAAGTTGAGTACTTTAGTAGTTCACCTACTAAAATAGTTGTAATGCAGCTTATTGTGTTGTTTCTCATACGATTGACTTGGTTTTGTTTTGATGTCAGAATTGAGAGTGTACATGTTCTTTTTTTATTATTTACCATGGCTGTATTTGCGTATTAATAGAGTTTTGTTTCGCTGTTCTGTGTAGGATCCAAGAAAAGGATCTGAAGCTGAAATCACTGGAGGACAGTCTGCAGGCAGAACAAGCCAGCAGTTCTACCAGAGAGAAAACCATCCAGGTGTGGGCTTTTGCAACTGATATTATCAGTTTTTAGAACATCCCAGTTGTTCTTGTGCTCTTCCTTTTAAAGCTCTTGATTGAAACTTTTTTTTTTCGTCTCTTAGACTCTGGAGCAGCAGTTGGCTGCCCTTCAAGGGGAGTTGGAGCAGCTGAGAAACAAGGAGACACAAAAGGAGCCGAGCACCTCTGATGCCGAGATCCGAGAGTTCCAGGCTCAGTAAGTCAGCCCCACGCTTTACTCCGGAGCTCGTTTCCACCTTTCTTTAATGTCAGACAGTTGACGGGCAAATCTGAATCTCAGGCTGGCAGCAAAGGACCAGGAAATTCAGGTGCTTCAGGCTGAGCTGGAGGCAAGATCAAGGGAACTGAGTGAGAAGGTGGAGCAGGTACAGCAACAGGTGAGGAGGGATTAAGTAGATAAAGTCTTTGACTATCAAGTTTGAAGATTTGGCACTTTCTGAAATACTTATTTCTTATTTTCTTCTTCCTCCCTGCCTCTGTAGCAGTCTAACACTGCGGCGCCAAACCCTGAGCTCCTTGAAGAGTAAGTAATGTGACCATTCTTCATATCCATGTTTTCATTTATGGTTATTATTTACTAGGCTGTGCAGAATGCCTAATAACGAAAGGTTATCTACTGTTTGTCAGGCTGTCAGAGAAGGAGAAGCAGGTCAGCAGTCTGCAGGGTGAGCTGGCTGAGCTGAGGGACTCGCTGGAGCTTCACAGGAAAAAGAATAATGTAGGTTTCCTGCAGCGATGACCTGAACTATATTACCTCCGGCAGATCTGGTGTGTTCTTATAAGATATCACCCTCCGTTCCTTGTATGTTACCACAAAACATTCCCCCCTCACAGGGTTGCATATATCCATACGCCCCTGCTGTCCACTGCCACTTAGTCTCACCTGTTCTGCTTTTTGTTCTGTACAAGTATCTATTTTCTTTTTAGCACAGATGTGTTCTTTAGAAAAAGATGTGTATGTAGCAGAATTATACACATTAGTACCAGTATGTGCTTTGCTTTGGATTGCTTACACTGAGCATTGCATAAGAGGGCTTCCAGCCCACTCTTGTTGTGCTCGCCGTTGGCTGTTAACTGTTTCAGCAAGCCTGTTTGTGCTTGTGGGTGATTCAGAGCATTAGAAACTCATCCTTTGTTTTCCAAAGACACTTTGTAATACTAGGAGAATAATTGTAATATTGTTGACAACAAAAATACTCCTGTAAATGTACGTTATTTCTCTATGTAGCTTGCATATTGTGCTTACTGCATTTACACGCAGACGATGTGAGGCTTGGATTCTAGAGACGTTTCTCCACTTTTTTTATTTAAAGCAGTCGAAGCATAGGTAGACGGCGGAGTAATTTAAAAAAATAAAGAATGCGTTCAGTTTGTTCTGTCCCCATAACCGCCTGTGTTTAGGGGTCACATTTTCCTTGAGGCTAAACTGAACGTAGTATCTCTCTGGAACTGACCAAAACAGGAGCTTCGGGAGAAAAACTGGAGTGCAATGGAAGCTCTGTCAGCCACCGAGTCCATGCTTCAAGGAAAACTCAGCAAAGTCGTCAAGGTTCGACACCTCACTTCAGTCTGCTTCACTTTAGTTCCAATCTGATGCATTCCCCTCCGAAATGCTGTGTTTTGTCATAATCGACCCTGTGAAGTTTCTGTTTTCCACCATCATCCACAGTAATAACACTGCATACTCATTTACCCTACTTTCCTTTTTCCACTTTGTTGCTGTGCCTTGAATTTAATTGGCTTCGTTTTGAGCTGTTGAACTTGTTAACCCCCCCTTTTTTGACTTCAGGTTTTTAAGACTTGAACAAATATCGGTGCCCCGAAGGGTTTAGAGATTTGTTTTCAAAGATTTCTCTTTGCCCAGAGCTCAGACTACCTCTTGGAAATGAGTGTGCAGTGGCTTAGACATTCGTTAGATGTCATTAGATTGAGATTTATGGTCATTAATTTTACAGCTTCCTGTCTGTTTGTCATTTGGCATGGCATGTTTTTCCCCATTCTGCTTTGTGACATCATACTGTCTATATTACCAACTAATCAAACACTTCTTAATCTATTTTTTTAGGGAGTTTAATTATTCAGAATCTTTAAATCAATATATATAACAACCCTGAAATGTTTCTCAATGCTCTGTTCTCACAAATGAAACAGCCTCGATCTCCACTGGGACAAACAAGTGCAGAATCTACTCAAGGTTTTCGTCCAGCTGCAGGTCTCCTCATGTGCTTGGCAATCAGATAGCTGTTCTATTAACAGTTGCACTGAGATATGTGTATATTTTTGCCATCGTCCTCCATTAGGTAAGGGTAAACCGTCAGCACAGCAGCTGCTCGTCTATCATTTGAGTACAGTAGAGAGTAGAGGACACTTCCTCCGATCTGAGCTGTGGAGGGTTTGTTGGCAGCTGTTGTTTCCATGCATTCCTGTGTTATCAATGCAAATGAAAGTGAGGGTGAGACATCGTTTACCTTCAGTGGATTAATGTCGCTGCTTGAATAAATTGGAGAATCTTGATTGATCAGCTGATTGATTTAAATCAAAATTAGAGCTCAGGAGGGAGTTTGTGGTCATATCTGCTTGTATGACCACTGGATCCAGAGACTGCACTGTCTGAACCGATTAATCAGGAAGCTCTCCGTCTCTTCTTGTTCTTTTTGTACCTTTGACCTTGCAGGAGAATCAGGCAGCTCTGGCAGTATCTCAAGCTGAATGTCGAGACGTTCTGCACAGACTTCTGCCCCATGTGTCTCTGCCCTCTGAGCAGGTATTAGTTGAACTGCATTTGTGCCTTTGGGCTGGTTTTTGTTCGGAAACAAAGGACTGATTGGTTGACTTGGATTTTTCTCCACAACTGTCCACCAGAATCATCAGGAGTGGTTGCAAAGGTTTGAGAGGGCAGCTGCTGAAAGCTCAGTTATGCAATCCAACCAAACAGCAGGGGACTCAGAGGTAAACAGAAAAGTTGAAATGTACAGCCAAACATTATTTCTTAAAAGTATAAATAAATATTTTCTTTCTTGAAGGAACTGGCTGAGAAACTGAAAGAAGCTGAGGAAAGCCAAAGGATTCTCCTAAAAGACTGTAAGACGTATAAGAAGGTTTTGGCAGAGACGGTGAGAGGAGTCTTTTGATTTTTTGAGTCCCACTCATGATTGCATAGTGGTCTCTTCTTGAAACTCAGCCGTCATTCCTGTTGTGTCCACAGGAGGGCATCCTGCAGCGCCTCCAGAGCAGCGTAGAGGAAGAGGAGTCCCGCTGGAAGTCAAAGCTGGAGCAGTTCCAGACAGAGCTGAAAGACGTACGAATTCAGACTCCGATTCCTTCATTCTGACAGCGTTTTGTCATCTAATCTTCATCGTTATCATTTGCGTTTCTGTGTTTCTGTTGTGCTCCCTAGGTGAGGAGAGAAAAGCAGCACTTGGAGTCTGAATTGGAGAGAGCGGAGCAGGAGAGCGCCACCTACGTGACAGAAGTTGGAGAGGTGAGGAGAGACGGGATCTTTTCACCAACAGTTTTTTTGGATTTCTCAGTCACATCATTGTTTCTGTGGCCAAAGCATGAGCTCTGTTTCCATTCATTTAGAATCTGGTGCATATAAAGTTCAAACAGCAGACATTTTGAAGATTGTTAATCTTCAAATTGGTGTTTTTTTGCAAGAAACGATTCTTGACTTGCCAATTTTATCATTTACACTTGCGCAACATAAAGCTGTTCCTCGTTTATCACTACATAGCTCTGCTAGAGTAAAAGCAGTATTCATAGACGCCCCATGACCCGATCAGCTTGTATTGATCGTGCTGCCCTGGATCATCTCCTTCAAACCCTCATTAAACAACTTCATCTCAAACTTAATTTCAGCTCAAAGTTCTGTTGACTGAATTGCGGACCAGACTCGATGGCTCTTATACAGAGGCCATCAGACAGAATGAGGAGCTGACGTCGGTAAGCATGGATCCCCCTCGAGCTAGTGCTGCTTTAAAATCTGTCCTACTAACTGCCACGGGACGGGGTTCTCCAGCTTCTGCAAACTCTCTGGGTCATCTTTCACCACTTCTCTGCAGTTGGAGTCACATGTTGGAGCCACTAACGCAACTTTGTAATAAACAGGATTGTGAAGGATGATTCACCTTGACATGCAGTGATAGTGACACTAATTTTTCTCTGGCTTACTAGTCGACTTTTTCAAATAACCCACGCTTCGTCTTCAAGCATCTGTTTAGGGTTACAGTCTTTTTCTTGATAATAGTTGGGTTTTTTTCAGTGGTTATCGTAGGAATGTCAGCAGTCAGTACTTTCAGACCATAAAGGCTGTGTTCAGACCAACAATGGCACTATCAGAAATTTGACCTACTTATGTATAACAATGAGAATTTCACAAAAGTGCACACAAGATTGTTGAACTTGTTGCAAACACCTGACTAGAGTTCATTTACCTTTTGAGCATGAGCAAAAGCACGTTTCTGTCAGTTACTTTGTGCAGTAAGTGACATATTCAATGCCATTTTGTCTATTTAATGTGATTTATTAAATTAACAGTCCTTTTTTGAACTAAGGAAGAAATGATTGCACCTGAGAGGACTTTCCAGATGTTACAAATCCTTTTTGAAAGCATTTCAAAAAGTCCAATGTTAGTGTTTGATAAGTCATATCGGTGAATCAGTGGACTTCCTAAATAGTGACTCATCGTTTTACTGCTACCTGTAAGAGCAAGCATAGTGCCATTCTGGATTTGAACATAATCTTAACAAGACATGCTATTCTGAGACACTGTCATTTTGAAGTTATCACATCCTAAGTCTGTTTTTCATTTTCTATTCCAGTTAAAGTCTCAGCTCACCAAGACGGTGTCTAAGTTGGAGGCAGAGGAGAACGAGAGGCAAAAAGTGGCTAGTGACCTCTATAAGGTAGCAATCCTAATATGTATTTTATGCCACTATTGTTGCAGGTAAACCGCAGCTTGCAGCATTAATAAAATTAACTTTCTTGCTCTTCATATAGGCTCAGCAGTCTCTTGAACTGATCCAGAGCGAACTCTCCAAACTAACAGACAAAACCGATGACCTGATAGAGAATAGCAGTCTGTCGTCAGACCGAGTAAGAATCTGGGGCAGTTTGGGTGTCTATGTCATAATTATTGCTTTTTGTAATAGAACATTGAATGCTCCAACATCAGGTTTAAATCTGCACTCGTGTGTCTAACAGGAGGAGATTGACAGAAATGAGAAAATGACTGCCGGACTGAATCAAACTGTCAGAGAAATGCAGCAGCTGCTCCAAGCAGTCAGCCAGCAGCTCACTAAGGGACAGCAGGGAGTAAGTTATTGTCGCATGCAAAAAGATGAAGTTGTAACACGATCCTGTTTTGTCAGCTCGCAGCAGTGGATTTGAATGTGACGACCAAGCACTTCTGTTTTCCCTTCAGGAGCTCGACAGAGATCTCCCCAAGGTATAATGCGAGGAGGACGAGCACTATGCAGCCACCCCGACTGCACTGCAGAGACCACCTTTAGACACCGGTCTCATCACTACCACACCACATCGTACCGTCACACCCAGCCACCTCCTCCCTCCTTAACTCCGTCACCTCACCTGTACTGTAGGCAGCCTCCAGCTGACTCTGGCGGAGGGGCTGGTGAACCACTCCCGGACTCAGTGTTGGCCACAGAAAGGCAGGCAGAGGTTACTATTCTGTTCCATATATGGTACCAAACTACTCCACTCCAGCCACATTCCTCCTGTTTAGCGGCATCACAAGTTGATTTTTACTCCAAACTTCCTGCATTATTTAAACTGTGTGGAAACCATTCCTCTGTTTTAAATCACCTGTATTTTTTTTTTTCTCCAATGAAATCCTTTTGAATAATGCAGTAGTGGGTTTTCTTTTTCCTTCTTTTTTTTGTCTTAAGAGGGCAGAGATACAAATTTCAATTAACTAAATCAACTCTGGGTTTTCAGTATTTTTCTTCTCAACTTAAAAATATATATGTATTGTTTAAATGTACCACTTAGAACCTGCTGAAATACTGTGTCGATCTGTTAATTTGCCCTCAGAAAACTCAAACTGTATATTTGTCATGCATCGTTCCATGCATACCTTCGCTCAGTTTTGGCTGGGGAAAAAGGGAGATCATAAGAGGTCTCGGCATGTTGGATGGATGATTTAACTGCGGAGGTGCAAAGACAAACTGTAGGAAAGTTTGTCCTGCAGCTCTGACGAGAAGGGAGTTTCTGACCCTGGGTGTGCAGGGGAGAAGGCTGGGCCAATGGTTTAGAGGTTTTTAATCCTACTGCAAACACTTTAGAAACAAGCGTCCCATATCATCTGTATTCAACACTTGCTATGTTGTTGCTAAGTTCATTAACACTGAAGACTCTGTTCTTTTTGTAACAGGTGATGTTAATAAAAGGGATGCTTAATAAATCCGTTTTTCTTCATTTTTGTTTATACCACTGCCCTCTTTCTCTTGACCACAGTGGGGCAGCACACTACCTTTAGTTTGTGTTTTACATAGATTTAAATCGTAGCCTTGAAAAACCTGAACGTGAACCATGAAGTTTCATGACTCGTGTACTTTTTACTGGCAGGTGAATTTGTTTTGGGAAACGTGGCAAACTTGTTTTTCACGCTGTGGTGTTATTTTAGGCAAAACAGTGAATATGCTGGATCTTCCGCAGTCTGATCATTTTCCTGTAACACTTAACAGGCTGCGTGTTTACTCATACTTTGAGATTTTAGAAAATGTTTTGGAAAGATGGGAAAGAGCGTGAGACCTACTGGAAAAATACAAAAGATTACCTTGTGTCGTTGGAAAGTATCTGGTTCAAATTATACTATTTGAAAGTGAAGTTAAAACCAGATGTTTGCATACAGTATAGAAAGACTCATAACCATGACCGACACTCTGCCATTAAAATCAGATGAGCCATGTTGGTAAGAAACTGTTTTAGCTCAGTTAGGATTCCTCAAATTATATTTGTTAAATGCCCCAATATTAAGAGAGATTTTTCTTTTTTTGCTTTCTTTAAAGTCACATATTTACATACACTAAGATTACTGCACCTTTAAATTGGAGGCACATCTGAAACACTGCTTCTTTGTGTGGCATCATGGGAAAGAAAATCAAAGATCAGCCCAAGATCTAAAGAAGGGAACTGTCAACCTCCACAACTCTGGGTTATTCCTGGGTACAATTTCCAGATGGCCGAAGGTTCGGCTGAACAAACAGTTATAAGTATAAACACCACGGGAACGTCCTGCCGTCGTACCGCTCAGGAAGGAGACTGGTTCCGGTTCCTGAGATGAACGTGTTTTGGTGTGAAATGTGCAAATCGGCCCCAAAACAAAAGCTAAAGAGAGTGTCATTATCCACAGGGAAATGAGTCCATTACTCCAAAAACAGCATAAAAAAGCCAGATTACTGTTTGCAAATGCACAAAGGGACAAACAGCCTAATGTTTGATGAAACTAAAACTCAACTGTTTGGCCATAATGTCCGTCTGTCACTGCATTTGGCGAAAAAAGAAGGAAGCTTGCAAGCCTGAGAACATCATCCCAACTGTAAAGTATGGGGGTGGCAGCATCATGTTGTGGGGGTGTTTTGCAGCAGGAGGCACTGGTGCACTCCACAAACTAGATGGCATAATGAGGAAAGAGCACTATGTGGAAACACTGAAGCACACAAAGGCACAAATGGACATTGACCCTGAACATATTAGTTCAAAAGTGGCTTGAGGACAACAAAGTCAATATTTTTGGAGTGGCCATCACAAAGCCCTGACCTCAATCCCAGAGAAAGTTTGTGGGCAGAGCTAAAAAAGGCGTGTGGGAGCGCGGCGGTCTACAAACCTGACTCAGTTACGCCAGTTCTGCCAGGAGGAATGGGACAGAAATGTAGAAAATTATTATGAGAAGCTTGAGAAAGGATACTCAAGTCACACCGCTTAAACGTAATGCTACCAATTACTAAGAACGTGTATGTTCACTTGTGGCTCTAAAAATCTCTCCCTTCTTTTTTGGGCATTTAAAAAACTGAAATAATTTCAGGAACTATAGCTGACCAAAACCAGGAAAAGTTTAGTTGGATTTGATGTCAGACAGTGAGAAAAAATGATTGTCTTTTTATACAGTGTATATAAACATCTGGTTTCAACTGTATACTTTAAGCACCTAATAATAGGGACGCATACATATACTGTTTGTTATAGTTTATTAATTCTTATTTGTCCCCTTTGTGATCGTGTGAGCAGACTGGAGTTGATGTTGCATTTATCTGTGCAGAAGGCTGATGCTGTCTTGCATTTTAAAAGCCTTTTGAACAACAAGACTGTTGTGCTGGCTGAGAGGGTGTGTGTGTGTGTGTGTATGAGTGTGTGAGGCAGGGGAGGTGTCAGGTCAAGAGCACCAGTGACACGGGATCAGCACATTCCTCCCATTCTCCCACACCGTCATGCTACAGTCAGCTGATTGGAGATCTGATTTTTGCTTTCATCGAAACCTCGTGACACGGCTCGCACCACAGCATCTCCAGTGGGGCTGCAGGGAAAGTGATGATGGAGGCAGCTGAGCTGAATTTTGGCAGACTTAGGTAGATTCTTTTTGATTTATAGGCCCTCGTTTGAAAAAAACAACATTTAAAATGGCCTAGAAAATATGTGGGCTGGAATTGTCCCACTCATGTTGTTTCTTAAAGCATACTTGTTACCCTTTATGAGGAAATGACAGAGGTTGAAGAAGGTGGGACAATCCAGCAGGTTATCAGATATTTTGTGTGTAAAGCATGACAAAGCAGACTGGAAGTTAGCGGGGACTTTTCCATTCCATTGTCATCACTGTTTACAGTCCCTCTGTTGTGCAACGGGCCCGTATGCAGTAGGCCCTCTGCTGTGCATGCTTCTTGCCTAGTAACGCTCGACTCCACCTCCTAAACACAGATTTACGCTCCCACTACGCCAGCATAACTTCAGCAGAGCAGCCCACTCCCTGCATCTGCTCTCCATCAGTGTGGTATGTGCTGGTGAAGCCTTTGATCCCCACCCACCCCCAACTCTGCTGTGTGTTTGAGTCAGACAGATGTAAAAAAAAAAAAAAGAAATTGAAAGGCTTTTTTTTTTTTGTAACAAAGACATAGCACAACGGATGAAAGCAAAGCGGAAAGAGACAGTGACACAAAAGAGCAGTAAACATTCATTATACCCACAGCATTAAGGGTTGCCCCGAGCCCCTTAGTTATAACCTTAACATTATAGCTGATGTTCACACATCTGGGCTATTAATGGAAAAAACGTGCAGCTTTGAACAGAACTGACAAATTCAAAGTATTCGAGTGATCCTTACTGTACGGTGGTGTTTCAAGCTGAAGAACGTAAGGGCTAGGAATGCAAATGGCTTTATGGACCCCAGTGACCCCCCTACTACCTTTTGCTTTTGTGTCAAGTGTTATTGCACTTTGAAACTGAACACCAGTTCAAACAGAGGGCCGTAATTACAGAGGCAGTGGGGCCTGGGGCAGCGGTAACACCTCCAGTCATGCAGGTTCTTGTGAAAACAAGACGGAGGCATTAAAGCGTTGATGAGACTGCTTGATGGGAAGAGAAAAGTGGAAAAGTGGAGAAGTGGGACATTCACTAGAAAGGCGTGACAACAACCGGACATGTGGGATTACTGGAAAAGTCGATCATGAAAGCTGAGAGGTCCTTGACATCCTCACATAAGGATGCCATTAGAAAAAAATCAATTAGGCAAAGAATGAGGCCTGTGTGTTAAAAGGTTGATTGCATTTTCTCATATGATAAGGGACTGATAAGACGTTAAAGAGTGAGGGGAAAAGACTAAACCTGTAGGCATTCATCAATGAAACAAAGAGCTAAGTGAAGGGATCAAAATAAGCAAGAAAATTAAAATCCTAGGCATGATAAACAGTGATGTAGAGATGCATAATCAGTCACATGTATTTGAAAACTGCAATGAAATCCTACTTAAATAAAGCCATTAAAGAGCTCAACGGGTTCACAAACAGAATTAGGAAATCTAATTTCACCACCTTTTTACTCCCTCAGAAGTGTTTCCCAACATGTTTCCCACTACAGTTATATGCATGTATTTAGGTTCTTAAAAAGTCAATAGCATTTTTGAAAACACTATTTTATCCTGTAGTGTTGATATAAAACATATTAGGACAAAAACAGTGCTTAGTTAAATAAAGAAAAACAAATCTCAGAATATGTTCCCTTTAAGAATTCCCAAATTGTACTCTTTGTTTACATAACAGAATGTACCATTCGTAGACATTGCGAGATGGTCGAGTGCTATAATCTCGCTTTGACTTTTTTAGCGACTCGGTATTAAAGTAAAAAGAGAAGGGTTTCATCTATTAGTTTTATGACTATAAATAACAAAATTATCGCAACGTTTGTCCAGAGTGAAGCGTAACAAGAAGGAGCCGTTAGGAAGTCCCCCCTACAGAAAGTAAAGAAGAAGTGAATGGTACGTTCCGGCCCTGCTCCTCGCTGTTTTTGTATCTGCTTTAGAGCGGATTCAACCGCCAACTAAGTTACGTTGTGTTGTGTCACGCTGAGGAAGTTAAAGAGCAGTTTGTTTCAAGAAAACCGAATTCGTGTTGACACGGACACACAGACACATACACACACGGTGTTCGGTGTGTGGTTTGAGATGACAGCTTTTTGTGCTTTTTAAGAAAAACAGAAACAAAAAAGGAAATTCCGGTGTTGTGCGAGTCGCCGTTATTGCCGTGTAGCTAACAGTAAAGAAGCCTCATGTTTTCGTCGAGCCAAGAAGAGCACTGCGCCCCGTCCAAAGACCCGGTGAAATACGGGGAGCTGGTAGTACTGGGGTAAGTTCATGTATTTAACCTTTTTTTATTTTACCTTGTATGGACCTAGGAGAGGGCTGGTGTTTGTGTTAAAAGTTTCCCAATAGGGGGTCACTCACTCAGCCGCTTCCTCGGAAAGCTGGCTCTGATATTTTTATTTTTAATTTTTGCAGTAATTTGCTTTTATTTACGGCAATGATCAAGTTTCACTCAGGCTCCTGCGACCGGGCTCGGTTTAGAAATTTACGAGCTCACGTTACTCCATAAAGCAGACACGTGCGCGGTTAGAGAGATGCGTTCACGGTCCTGTAACAGTCGGTGACGACGTCTCTCTGATAACAGGGGATAAAACCGTACACGCAGGTAATAAATACGTCCAGGACGACTTTAGTTGCCGAGAAGAGAACCACACCGCCCCCTCCTCCTCTCTCTGTGGCTCTGGCCGGACCGGAGCGCTCCTCCCTGCCTGCCTTGAAGTTGGATTCATGGGGTTTCAGGAATTCGGAAGTCGTGATGGTCCCCACCCCCAGGCCCCCAGGCTGCTTCCTTTACAGCTATCACAAGCTCAGACTGCACAACTTATGTTGCAACACGTTCACTCAAGCTGTCGATACTTTATTGTTGTGTTCCCAAATGCTTTCATTGAATAATTTATGTGTTTACGTTGACTCAGAGTCAGGATTTGAACCTCAACTGTTGACATTATTATCCTAACAATGGAGCAGGTAATTAGAGCCTGTCAGATGATGTATATAGTAATTAAAAAAAACAAAAACTAAATGTAAATCAAGTAATCTATATTAGACGCAATTGTAACTCTGGGCATTAGGTGCAAATCAAGAGTCAAGAAAATGGAATGTGTTTAGAAGAGTGCATAAGAAGTATCTATTGAAAACTTATCATTGAGTGTGCTGTTGCAAAGCACAGCAACAAATCATAGGTTGTATTTAAAGTACCATCCATTCATGTTCTTCATGCTAATAATATATTCCTGAATCCAGCAGACTCACTGGTCTTAGTGCCCACGCCTGGTTTAAATGGTATTGCTGACAGAAGATAAAGTGAGGAAAAATTTGGGTTTATCACAGTAGATATTGTCAGTTTTCTTAATATCGTGCAGCCCTAAGATCGAACTACTCACCTCATCATTGTGCGGTTCCCAGTGTACTAACAAGACTATTAATTAGTTAAAACCAAGCTTTAATTTGAGCTTGATAATCTTAAGATTGTCATATATCTTTAATCATAATTTATTTTACTGGTCACCCTGACCCATCATGCTAATACTGCAATCGTAGCTATGTCAATATTATTGTGTTGCACTTATGATTGGCATTGTTTAATGGTCCAAAGGAAGTTAATTGAAAAGTTTCCTCTTCTAAGTTTCCTGTTTTCTAGAGAAGTTTATAAACATGGATGATGTAGCAAAATTTGATGATATTGCCTCACTACAGGTTATGACTATAGAAACTTTTAGCCCCCTGCTTTTTAGCAAAGGTAGTGTATAGTAACAACAAAGTCTTGTGGATTTAGTGTTTATGTCTTTGCTCATGGGAGTTCAGTGAGTCGGCGCAGTCAGAACCAGAAGGACCTCTCTGATACCGGTGACCTTATTTAAACACCATTATACTAACAAATGTTTAACTTTCTTCCAGTCATTTGTAATGGGTTGAAGAACCACAGAGCATTTTGGTACAAACGAATCATGGCCACAGCATAAAGTATTATCAACTAAGAAGTGGAGCTGAAATTATTATTTACTTTAATTCATCGTAAAGTATATTTAGGATGTAGCACTTTATCATATGAAAACCGAATGACTATATAGCACCTACAAATGACCTTTTTCTCATATTCTGGGCTGTTAGATTCTCATTGAACTATGTTGTTCATCATTTCCAACACTTTAAAACTTGTTGGTCAGTTCTGTAACTCAGCCTTTGTTGAACAGTCTTGAAATGTTTTGCATAAAGGTTAAAGACTGAGAGTATAATGTGTTTTTTTGTGTGTGTCCTTAACCTCCAGCTGTCCTTTCACAGCTATCCTGCTTATTGTTTGGGACAAAAAGTAGTGCTGACTGCTTATTACCCAAGGCTGAGCATGTGGTGGGTTTGACGCTGGGACTTTTGTTCTGTCTCCTGACATCAAGACACATATGTGAATCAGATGTGACGGGTGTAAAATTACTGCCATGACATCACATCCCATTGATAAAGCTGATGGTAGACAAGATAGTTGACAGCATGGAACAAAGCCTGTTTGAGCAGCAGTTCCTCTGTGGTTTGTTGTCACGACTGCCGTGGTGGCTCCTATTACTTGCATGACTGCCCTCCATCTCTGCTGGGGTGGATTGGCTCAGTGCTGGTCACTGAAAGGAGGAAGGGGTGGTGGGTAGGGCCGGCTGAGTGTTTTGGAAATGAAAGGATGGATTGATCAGGGTGCAGTCTTTGCCTTTCCTCAGCTTCCTCTGTTCTTTGTGGCTGGGAGACTGGGCCTATTGATTGAACTTTCTACTTTTTGCCGTAGAGAACTGCTCAGCAAAGGAGGCGAATAAATCAACTCATCCTTGGTACAGACGTCCACGGGTTGTTGATTTGTTTTTGTAACAGACAAAAAGACTATCTTTGATTGTAATGAAAAATTTAGATTGATTAAGTTGAAGAAAAGTGACTTTAGCTGGACTGTGTTTGCTCAGAATGTAGGTTTACAATTTAGGTTACCTTAACCCAAAACTTTAATAGGATTTGATCTTACCTTGCAGGGTCATCTGACATATTCTGTGACTCCTAAAGAGCACCCTCGACTCCCTGTCATGCTAATGAGTGTTTGAACTACTCAGCATATCGCTTCCTTATTCTGTGAACGCCAGACTTTCATGTTAGCGCAGGAGGTAGGAGGTGCTGTTGGCTCCTTACCGCAACCCTGGAGGATATGTGATACACCAGAGTCTTCTAATCCCTGCTGCTAAATATTGGAAGGTAAATCCGCTTTCTGTCTGGCACAGGTCAAAAAGGAAAGTGATCACAATTAGTTGAGAGCGCTGCTTTAAAGAACCTGTCCTAGCTAATGTGATGGTGGCAGCTCCTGGATGACACAGTATTGTTCCTCGGTGTAATGATGAAATAATTGAAAGCACGTGTGGCATTTATTACAGACTTAAAGGTGTTCTGCGGGAGAATTCATCATGGTGCAGAACGCTAAGCTGCATGTCATCTGAATGTTAGCGTGAGGCATTCAGGTACAAGCAGCCAGCCAATACTCTGAACAGTGTTGTGTTTTTTTTAGGCGGGGAGTTTCTGGGGTAGATTTGAGATATTTTCAACTGTTGTTAGTCAGCTTGAAATTTAGTTCTGTGGCAAAATAACATGTTTATGAGAAAACTCATGCTTTACAAGGATTTACAGGATTTAATGTGGTGAGCATCCTCTCATCTGAAAAACAGGTGAGAGTGGGCGGAATTTTGGGTCAAATACTGTATTGCACGTGCTCTTTCTGTCAGTATGACTGGCATGTCTGAATAAAGCTGCGTTAAACGTAATAAAATAACCATAAATGACCTAATGCTGTAGCTTTACCTGACTGATAGTTGTTGTCTTATGTGTGAAAAGGCCTTTAGTTATAGTTTGTCCACAGAATGATTCAGTGCCTCTGTAGCTCTCTGTGGGTGGCTTGTCTTAGAGGCCAGCTTTGTGCACTGTGCTGACTAGGACCATGTGTTTCCGTGCCTGGCCAGCCTCGTGGAGACACGAGACAGGTGGACTAGCTTGGAAGGGAGGTAGGGTGGAGGAGAAGAAGGCTCGTAGCTTTTATTATATATATTATTTTGTGGTTGGTAGAATGTCTGTCTTTAGATGACTTTGTAGGCAAGGCTGGTGGATTTTAATTAAATATTCCTGTCCGAAGTGGTTGTTTAGCAGACTGTGGTTACATGTGAGGGTGTGACAGAAGGCCCATGTGTTGGACGGGGGTAAAGCATGGGGTGTCCCAGCTGTAGGAACCAGCTGGTGAACAGAGAGATCACCAGTCTTACCGGAAGAGGCTTCCCTACTCGCGAGGAGGAGTTTGGACAAGGTGCCTCACACCAGACAGAAGGTCAGAGCTGGAGTCTGTTACTAAATGATTAGGAGACACGGAACAGATAGATTTCAGATGCTTTGAGATGTTCCTGTGCTCAATTCTGATCTGGGGAAAATGTAATGTGAGTCAGTCCGTTGCTCAGAATGAAGGTTTTTCAGTCTGCGCCTGCTTGAGACCCAGAGCTTAAAAATCACTGTAGTTTACATAGTTAAAGCTCACTGAAATCACCAGCCCTGGAGTGCATTATGTAATAAGAGACATTATCCGAGGTGACGCTTAGATTACTAATGTAGTGTATTAGATTGCCAGTGATGTAATGCGTGGAAAAGCTCCCTTTCAAAACACACGAATGTTTCTAAATCTCCATGTGTACTTTTTATATGATTACAAGAATTTTGCTTGTAAATCTCATTACACACATCTCTTTTCAGCCATAAAAAAGCTGTTTGCCTTTTCATCCAGAAAAAAAAACATTAAAAGTGAATTTGCTGCCCTTCTCTCCACCCTAACCCAACCCCCCTCTGTGACAGGTACAATGGCTCCCTGCCCAATGGAGATCGGGGTAGACGGAAAAGCAGATTTGCGCTATACAAGAGGACCAAAGCCAATGGTGTTAAGCCGAGCTCTGTGCACATCCTCAACACACCCCAGGATAGCAAGGTACAGAACAAAAGGATAAATTAGCAATTTAATGAACTCACTCTCAGTGGGAATGAAGAATTGCCTGCCTGTCTTTTGATGCACATTTTGGACAAAAACAAAATTAGAAAGGCGGGTGAATTTGCAACAGTGACAAATGGCGCTGAGTGTTTTTCAGATGTAGATGCGGAAAGTTCATTCGATTCAAAATGCGGCTGAACGCAAAAGTGGAATCGCAGTCAAAGAAAAATCTGGCAAAGTGACCTCTTGGTGATCTCGGTAGCTGATGGAACCTTCCGCTGCACATTTCATCTTATTGTTGGCAGACCTTTGTGTTCACGTTTCCAGTCCAGTAACTGTAGTTTCCAGCTGGGCCTCATTGTGCTTCTCTTCACACCAGAGAGCAAGTACAACATGCAGGCCTTCCTGTGTTCTTATTGGTTCCCAAGCAAATCTGCTAAAGAAGGACCTGCTCACCTTTGCTGTTCTTTTAAACATTCGTTACTGTTTTGTGACCAAAAGGCTCTCAGGTTCAGGTTACTGTAACCTTGAGTAACCTAACTCTCTAGAGGTTTTTCTCTGAGAAAGAAATCAACATCGAGCTGAATGCTGGGCTGCGGTGAATCAGTGTTGTTTCTCGGAGAACTATGCTGCATTGTATGTGGCACAGCAGAACAATGTGAAGGTTTTTTCCGCTGCAGGAAGTGCTGTGACTTTCTTCCTCTTTCACTGCCGTTCCTCTTTGCCACCCTGTTACCAGGCCAGGGATTACAGAGCGTGAACTGAGGATGAGGTTGTTGCAACAGGCCCTCCTCTTTTCTCAGCTGGACACGACGGTCAGAAATAACTCTCTCTTGGAGACGAACAGCGTGGCGAGCCAATTTTTTATCAGGAAGAGTGATTAAATATATCAAACGCTAAAGGAGTCGTGTGAAAGAAAAACATCTTTCTTCTTTTAGCTCAGTCTTCCAGCCCACTCTCGCTCCCTCGGTGTGCAGCCTACGAATGAACCGAGAATGCCCAGTGGCTGAGAGGGAAAGCTCACGTGTCTGTGCACACTCTGGTGTTCATGACAGATAATGAGGAGCTCCCATGATGTCTTTGCCATCCTTCAATTCGGAACCGCTTTGTTTTGATTCTATATTCAAACACATTAGTCTATATGGAGTGTGTATACGATTCTTTTAGATGCTGAACAGGTGGAGCACCATTTGTTCTGTAGCAGCGCAGTCGAGACAGATCTGCGTGCGCCGATGATGACATTCGTCCCCCCGTCTGTGTCTGATGTTACAGCAGAGCGTGGCAGCTCTCATGACCCACTTTCTCGCTCCCTCTTTCCCTGCTGCACGTGTCAAGTTGGGGGGGATGTTTTGGAAAGTGGAATTTGCAGATAGGGCCTGGATGATGATGGCATGTGTGGTGGAGTGTTGAGCAGGGGTCATCCTTGGACTTTAACAGCACACCGACTGGCAGTTCAGCTGGTAGGCACACTCGTGCTAACTGAGGCCAGCGGGCAGTTTATGGTCGCTGTCATGGGAGTGTGACTTTACACTTGCTTCTCTGTTCCTTTCTCAGGAATTCCAGCCACGCCGTGTGGTTTAAGGTAACAAAAAAACAAAGAAATTACTCGGCGAGGAAAAACAAACCGGATAGAAATAAACACAATTCTATATTCCATACAAAGTGCCATTGGGGCTGTTGAATCTCAGGATGTGACTCACTAGTTTGTCTTGTGTCGAAACACGAGGTTGGTTTTGTCCTTGTATTTAACATGCACTGATTGTGTGAGACATTTTGTATTTTAGTTCCTGTTTGTGACCCAGCAGTCACTTCTTTTTGTGTTAAAGCCACAAATAAGAAGTTCACGGCTTTTTCACTAAAACAAGAAATCACTGCTTTTTGTTTTTGTCGTGCCCTTATTCTTACACGAGTGAAAGATAAATGTTTTTGGTTGTATTGTTCCCCGATGTGTGGCATGCCAGTAAAGAGTTGCTGTCTTTCAGGCTGTGAACAGTAAAGGCCAGCACAGCATCTCCTACACGCTGTCCAGACACCAGACAGTGGTGGTGGAGTACAGCCACGATAAAGACACGGACATGTTTCAGGTAAATATCACTTCAGTTATACAGTTATTTATTAGGAGGATACTTCCATCCTCCATCCATCCATCCGTTTTCTTTACACGCTCCTCCTTTCCGGAGCTGGAGGCGGCCATTCATGCTCTCACTCACACCTAGGAACAATTTTAGAGTTTAGCAGGATACTTCTGAATCTAAAAGAAAAAGTAAAAATAAAAAACCTAAACTAACAGGATTGTAACATCCCATTTAAAAGCTTTATTTAGTTAATATTTCAAGTTTTTCACCAAAAAATGACTAAATAAATAATAAAAATTGTATTTTTAACAAGATAAAGTGTTTTTTTTTCTTCTAAAACCTTACATTTCTTCAGTAAGTGTGTGCTGTCAGCTCTTTTCTGCCTGTATTATCAATCTGAGCAT
Organism: Kryptolebias marmoratus; assembly: GCF_001649575.2. Lineage (NCBI taxonomy): Eukaryota > Metazoa > Chordata > Actinopteri > Cyprinodontiformes > Rivulidae > Kryptolebias > Kryptolebias marmoratus. Next base: position 13,511,706 of record NC_051439.1, read on the forward strand.
AAAGCGATAAGATGGACATGTGTTTTGCAGTCATCTGTGTCCTGCCAGTGTGTCGTTGAGAAGCACTAAAAACCTACACACAGCAGAGGAGAAACCTGCTCAAAAACTATGACCTTAAGAAATGTAAAGAAGAGGAAACGAAAATAGGAAATGCTTTTTTTTGGGGTGTCTGTTCAGTTTGAGGATTGTTTTTTTTTCCTGAGCTTAAGTCTGTGGCAATACCTAAAGCTAAACCGATAAATAAAATAAACAGCTCTGTTTCCTGAAGAAGTCCAACTGTATACGATACAAAAAAAAACAGAATGCAAATATTTTTTTCTTATTTTCTTTTAACCCTTATTTTCTTTTAGTCAGCACATCAAAGTGAGAGGTTTTACAGGAAAAGAAAAAATAAGATATGTTTGAATATGATGACAAAAATGTGTTAAAAGAGACACTCAAGAGGTCACTCTCCTATTGGTCAGAAACATTACGAGTTTAAAGAGCATCCCAAACAGGCTGAGTCTCTTAGAGGTAGAAGGGGGTCACTTCATAGACATAAAATGTTTTATTTCTTTAGTTTTCTGCTCAGTTCTTATGCTGTCTTCTTTGCGGCTTAAAAGGGAAGAAAAACCGTGTTTGCAAAAAGTAGTAAAAACTCCCGCTATATTATTTACATTAAGCAAATTTCATGAAATGTAACTGAAGTTAAAAAAAGGAACAGAAAAAAGCACAATGCAGAAAAGTTACAAGCTTCTCTTGGTTTGAACTTTTTTTTTTAAGCGGAGTTAAGTCTAAAACTATCTTGCGGTATTTAATATTTTATATTATTTTCAGCAGTATGAACTGGTTTTAAAACAGCACCAGTCTTTTTTCAGGGTAGGCCCTGTTTATAAAGATGTCTCTGCAGTAAAAGTCTAGAGTGACCTGCATGTGGACTTCCAAAAGAAAGTGTTAGTAAGAAATATGTTCAAAGATTTGGAAAACGTTTTATTTTCATTTCCACACAAACTGGTTTTATCAGCACTCACAGTAGTGTTACTAACATAGGAGGTCATACTGTAATCCAGCTGTTTTGAAATATAACACTGATGTCAGAGTTATAAAAAGTCAAATATACTTTCTCAAACTGAGAGAAAAGAAACTTGAATATCTGCAGGGAATAGAGAAGAAGCTCTCATCATCTTCGGACAGTAAAGCCACGTTGTAGATTGTGATGATGCTTATGAATGATTGTTGTTTTTGCAGATTGGACGCTCCACTGAGAGCCCCATAGACTTTGTGGTTACCGACACAATAGCAGGAGGCCAGGAGGGAGAGGAGACCCCGATCACACAGAGCACCATCTCCCGCTTTGCCTGCCGAATCGTCTGCGAACGGAACCCGCCCTATACTGCTCGTATTTATGCAGCTGGATTTGACACCTCCAAAAACATCTTCCTCGGGGTAATTACTAGTTAGTCTAACGTTGTGGTCCTACAGCATCTCTGTAAGATTACAAGTCTGGCTCTAGTTAGGTTTTAAATCTTCAGATGGAATGAAAATAACACTTTTTTTATCACTTAGTGTGAGTATAGTTCAGAAATATCAGCTTACGCCATCATCTTTGTCTGCAGGAAAAAGCTGCAAAGTGGAAAAACCCAGATGGTCACATGGACGGCCTAACAACCAACGGGGTGCTGGTAATGCACCCTAAGGGGGGGTTCACGGAGGAGTCCAAGCCCGGTGTTTGGAGAGAGATCTCTGTTTGTGGAGATGTGTATACTCTGAGGGAGACCCGCTCGGCACAGACTCCTGGAAAACTGGTCCGTAGTTTCAAACATGCAGAAAATGACCTAAACGAATCAGCAGTATTTCCTGAAACTAAGTGTTTCTGCCCTTCGCAGGTGGAGAATGAGAGTAACATACTGCAGGACGGCTCCCTGGTGGATCTGTGTGGCGCCACCTTGTTGTGGCGTACGGCTGAGGGTCTTTTTCACACTCCCACCCAGAAGCACCTGGAGGCTCTGAGGCAGGAGATCAACGCTGCGCGGCCCCAGTGCCCCGTCGGTCTTAATACCCTCGCATTCCCCAGCATGCAGCGCAGTCGAGTCCTCTCGTCTCTGGAGGACAAGCAGCCTTGGGTCTACTTGGCGTGCGGCCACGTGCACGGCTACCACAACTGGGGCCACCGCTCAGAGCAGGGGCCCGACAACCAGCGGGAGTGTCCCATGTGCCGAGTAGTGGGTCCCTACGTCCCACTGTGGCTGGGCTGCGAGCCAGCTTTCTACGTGGACACGGGCGCGCCCACGCACGCCTTTGTGCCGTGCGGGCACGTGTGCTCGGAGAAGTCAGTCAAGTACTGGTCGGAGATCCCTCTTCCCCACGGCACCCACGCCTTCCACGCCGCCTGCCCCTTCTGCGCCACTCAGCTCAGCCTCTCTCAGGGCTGGTCTAAGCTCATCTTCCAGGGCCCAGTGGACTGAGCCGCTCTGTGCTCCAGCGGGGAAGAGGAAACCAGGAATGTGCTGGGAAACGGTTCCGATTATTTTGTGCTTTCTTTTGTTTGCGTAAGCCCGCCTTGGAATGGAACAGGTCTGTTCATTTACTGTGAATACTGCACAACATTACAGATTGTTTGCGAGCCGTTTTTGGCTGTTTGGACAGCTACTGTGATGAACAAAGATGAGGAGCACACTGAACCACAAATGTCTGACTCCTTCAGAACGAAATACTGTTTCAGCTGTCCTGTCGGGTACCTGCTAGGTTTCCATCAGGCTGCTGTAAAGCTGAGGCTCTTGAAGGAACGAGCTGAATTTGATTCAAGCAAACAATGTTGATCAGGTTTAGTTGGGAAAGAAAATAAAAAAAATTAACAGAATACACAGTTCGGGTCCTGATGGGCTTGGGACAAAGTTTCCACAGAGCCAGACAGCTGGACTGTTGGCTGGGAGAAAAGCCAGAAGAAACTTAGGGTTTAATACTCCCCATCTGCTCCTCTTGGCTGTCAGCTATTAAAGGCATCCGAATCATCTAACTCACTAAAAGTGGCTTCCATTCACCGATCAAACTCCGAGGAGGGGAGAACAAATATTTTGTGTACAGAGACAAAACCCAGTGCCTCAAAATCCCAACGAACAGTGGGAATATTTTTACTAGAATTTGAAAAAGATATCTATTTTGTTGAAGCTGAAGACAGATAGTTTTGAATACAGAACATAAGGAAACAACAGCCCACATGGATTCTAACACAAGTGATATTTTACTACACTGAGTCCCTTTTAATGTTTTTTCTAATGCAAATGTTAATATATTTTTCTCCTTCATTTGTAATGTGTGTGAGAACGCTTGAGTGCACGTGTGATTTTATGTGAGGGATGGGTTGGACTGTGTGGTTGCATCATTTCACCCAAAACCCCTTTTTACGATCTTGTCCCACCACCCAAAAAATGCTGACAGAGTCAACGCAGGAATGAAAACAAGGTCACAGGGTTTCACAATGAATGTATGGGAACACAGCGACTTCTCACTGGTGCTGCTATAATTATACGACCCGCTTTCCGAGTTTGGCTGAGGCTCGCTCGCTGTTTAAGACAACATCACTAGGTTCAGAAAAAAAAAAACACCTGCTTGCTATCGAGCTCATTCTGCACCGTTTGTTAGCTTTATCCCAGCCTGGGTCTGATCCAACGATTTGCTCACTGTCAAACCTGGGCACATTCTCAGCAGCATCCAGAGATTATACCAAATATAAGATCTTTTCTCTCCGCATGCAAGAGGCAACGGCCAATCCAAAGTGTTTCTGTAAACAATCGTAACCCCAAACTGCTGCTATGATGGAATGTTGACAGCCTGGGATTACAGTAGGGGCTCAATGCGAACAATATAATCACGCTGCATGCCAAATTTCGTCAATTCTATTGTGTGTAGATGAGTCAAGTTGTCCCGAACGAAGTAGCAGATGAGTCGAAATCTGGGACGAATCTGCGCATTCTTGTGTGAGGATGGCTTTCCAGACTCTGCCCGTATGCCGAATGTAGTCAGTTCTGCCACAAGTTCCTCAAAAAACAATAGAAAGCATTAAAACAATGAGACGTTGACGGCATTTAAATTTACCTCCAGGCTGCAATAAAGTCGATAAAACTCATTAAGGTGTCGCGGAAGGGCAAAATCCACCACGATTAAGGACTCTTAAACTAAAACAAAAAAACATTTTTATTTTTTTTACATAGTTTTTCTGCAGAAACAGCATTTGTCACGTACTTTAAAGCGTCAGCAGCATTACTTTTCTTCCACACCGCCGAGGAATTTGCTTGATTTCCGCAGGTTTTCTGTAACCGCCGCGCAGGGGTCACGCACTACGCTTCTCATACGTGTACAGTAGCACCCCCCACCCCCTCTCCTCACACTTGAAGCTGAAACACTGTGCCCACTGCTTAAGAAGAGCGTGTTCTGTAACAGCTGTAGAGTAGCCGCCTCAAACATTCCTCCTCGGTAAACATGGGTGGGGCTCGCAGTTCACCCAAGGGCTTGTTCTTTGAATTTAGTCTTCTGCAGGAACTCTGTACACAAAGCCATAGGACACAGCGGTGCTCCTGATGCCTCCTTTCCTGAGAATAAAATATTTTTGTGAAAACGTGCCGCTCTGACTCGGATTTCATGCTTGTGCCAAGGGACTCAAGGGCATTATTTGATGCACTGATTTATAAATCTGTGTGCATTTGGAGAGGATTTGTTGGTCTTTATTCAGCCCTCGCCTTTGAACCCCAGATGTCTGTGTCGTGTTCAGTCAACCAACACAGCAGTAATGTTTAATCATCGTTACATATGTGTTTCATCATGCCTCTGTGAGCATTTACCTACTATCTTAGCAGCTAAAGTGTGGCTCTGAATTTTGATAGCTCTATCAGAACATTTGCTGAAGATAAAGCAAACTATGTACTTGAAGTTTCGTGTTGGATCTTATCAGCTTTATCTTTATTTTAGAGAGTAACTGTTTGGTTATTGTTCCTCTTCTGTTCTGTACATATAGTGAGCACTTCCCCTCTGCAGCCACAGGGGGGCACTGTTTCCTCAACAATAGAGACGTCTCACCCCTCAAAGCACTAAAACTGAGGCATTCAAAAGCCAAAGCAAAGAAATTAAAGTTTTATTTATTACACTAATGCACTAAAAAGGAGAAAAATAGAATTATCTGACTTGGCATGCCTGTAGATGACAGAAAATCCTCTAAATGTGCAAACAGACAACTAGAAAAGATGCATGTTATATATTTAAAGATTTTGCTCCTGCATCTTTGACATTCTTTGTCTTTGCCTGTGCAGTCAAATTAATTATATTGTGCTTTTATTTCCCATCTAACTCTTGGCTCGACGCCAGAGGAATGCCTGATTTATGCATTTAGTTGTTTGCAATTTTTTTAGCTTTAATTTTTTTTCCCTCCACCCGTGCGTTGGAAAAACAAACATGCGACTTCATCTCGATAAAAAGGGCACATGAAAGCGAGTTAAATACGTGTCAGTTAGGCGGTGGGAGAGGACTGAAGCCGCGTGATGCTTCCTGATTAATATTTCTGCAGCTGATGGGGAAATGGGTCCGTACGTCTGCACAGCTGCCTGTTTTCCTGAATGACAGAAGAGACAGCGAAGGTGACAGCATGCTAATTCTGGGATCATTGGGTGACTCCCCTGCTTTAAGCAGGCCAGGGTTATGCAAATAAAGTGGAATGACACTGTTTATTTTTTTACTTCCTTCTTCTTCAACAAATTTTCAGGAAGTAAAAGCAGGGCTTGTGTAGAACACTAAAAGTTGTTCTTTTAAAAATTTCCACAATTCATTTTTTGTCCTTTGCTCACTTTTTATATTTAAAAATGTAATTTTTTTTCGTCTCTCAGCAGCCCTATTTCCATGACAATTATACAAAAAGAAAAACTGTTTGGGCAGATATCAACTATAATGTTTGATCAGCAAAAGGCCGATCTTATTGTGTCAAACTCTAAATTCTGTTCTTCTAACTGAGAAAAATATGGTGCTTGAGAATCACAGGAGGGACATTTAATAAATTATTAAATGCGGCGTACGGATTAATACACAGACTGAACTTTTTGTTTTTGTCAACAGTCATATGGAGTCAAAAAAAAGCTTGTAAATCTAAAGCTGCTCTATAAGGTGGAAGACTAATAATAAACTCTAATTAGAGTTTTTTTCCCATCCTCTACATCTCAGAATAAAACAATAAATTTAATTATTTTTACATTGTAAATCGTACTTAAAGGGTAAGCAAACATGTGGAGCGTCCTTTTAAGGAGGTCTGCTCTGTTAATGGGACAAAAGGTTGGCTGACCCGAGATCAGAGCTGTTTGCAAAGCAGAGGCTTTAAAATGTGCCTGCTGTCCCAATAAACCCTGCTGGACATCTGGACCGTCTTCAGGAAACCACCAGCTGGATCACTGCCAGCCAAAGGTAAGTTTGAATAAAAAAAAATGGCAGAAAACACCTTCAGCTTGTTGTATTCTGACAGTTCAGTGTTAGTTTTGTGTTACTTTGTGGCCCGCCTATCAGAAAACCTAACATAAAAACGCAACAACACACCTCAGCTGGCATTTAGAAGGTTGTGATGTTTACAGTTATGTGCAACTGAGGCAAATATTACACTGAGCATCATCTGTTAGTTCGATAATTGCTCTGTAAAATAAAGCAGCACATGCAACCCTCATATGTCTGTTTTTCTTGTTTCCAACTTGTATGATCGTCCCATTTGTATCTTGTCACCCTGGTATTTTGGCTTTAATCTGAGTTAATGACCCAAACTTCCAACCATTTTCTCACTTTTCTTCCTGTAAAAAGTGAAAAATTCAAACCTGTCTGCGATGTGATCTGGAGAGGACCGTGATTACATCAGGCCTTTTCGACTGTTTCATGTGGCGCTGGATGACACTTCAGCTCTCTCAATGAATAACAAATGAGCTGTCAAATAAAAAAAGGCAAACGAACACGAGCTTTAAGAGGCGCACAGACAAATGTTTCATTTGGACATACGAGACAAGAGGTTTGCAAAGTGAAGCATTAAATTCAGACATGAAAGTGAGCACCTCGTGCCCCCCCCTCCTCTGCTCTTAGAAGCACATGTGGCGTCTTGCCTACTCATCCAAACAAGGGGCCAAATGACTTTAATTAAGGAGTAATTGCAGAGTCTTGTGTTAATTAAATCTTTATCAGTTTAAGTAAGTGGATTGCTCCCACAAGGAAACCATGCAGAGACGTGCTGCATTGCCCCCCCCCCCCTCCTCCACTTCTGCTCAGGCAAAATCTTTTATTTCCAGCCTCACCCAGCTCTGCTTTCCTTCCATCATCACACTGGAATGATTGGAATTAGCATGATTTGAGGGGAGAAAAAAAACAAAAAACAAAAAGAGGTGGGAGGGGTTCACCAACTTTGTAGCCAGCTGTGTCTTAAAAACACCGTAACAAACATGATAGCACCGATGTGAGGGAGTGTCCTACGCTGGAAAATGAGATACACGATTTATCTGAGGTTCCTGGTGTTTGACAAAATTGAATCCTCTCATTTTAATTGCACTCGACTAGGTGTGCTGCTCCGGGCCATGGAGACGTGAGCGCTGTGTGTTGTCCCTTGTTCTCCGCAGACTATTATGTTCCATTGTGCAAGGCGCCGATTATGATTTGCCATATCCTTGTCATCTATCTTATTTAGGATCATTTAGGTAGCCACACGTTACAAAGGAACAGCAGTCAGCCCTGTTATTATGTGTGTTTGAATCCCTGGCTTGGTGTAATGAGAACACGATCACAGAGGAGAATTAATCTGTCTGAAGACTTATTCACTGACTCAAGGCCTCTCTGCATGTACATTTCACAGGATAATAACGCAATGGTAATTTATTTAACACTTTCAAATCAAACAATTGCATTCAACGCTGACAAAACCTCCGAAACAGAGAAATATAACTACATGAACACACACAGGAAACAGGCTGAACTTGTCAAAAAAGGATAAAGGTTTTTACTTTTTGATTTACATCAAATCTGAGGCATCATTCCAAATAAGAGACAGTTTTCCGGAGCATTGAGCTCGATAAATTTTGTTTTATTTGGGGTTTTAAAACACTAAAATTGAGAATTATCCAGTTTTGCAGTTTTTACTTTTGGGCTGACTCTTAAAATTGTGAACAAAATAAAATAAAACCAAATAACTTTATTATTTACGGTTCATTTCATGTAAATCAAAATCTGCAAATGAAATTTTTTAGGCTTCCTGGAGCCCCCATGTCTGAAATAATAAAGAATTTTGGAGTTAAATGTTAAATTATCTTATATGTTGGATGATAATTTAAGCAAACGTATTTAATAAAACTGCACTGAATATGTTTTTCAAAGAATTATGATTAAAAGTCACTTTTCTGGGACCGTTTCTGAATCATCTGATTTAACGTATTGCTCTTATTCTTGTAACATATTGTGCAAAACTCTTGAAGCAACAAATTTAGGGAATTACCTCTAAATGTTTTTGAAATGATGCAACTTTTAAACAAAGCTGCCTCAGTAGTCCTTAACAAATCAAGTTATTTTTCTTTTTTTTACCCAAAAATTAATTCCTTCTTTTGCAAACTCTGTAATTGATTTGAACTTTTTGTACCCAATGAAAAGTCAGCCAAACAAGGGTGCGTTTTTTTTGTTTTGTCATGAATACGGCAGAGTTTTAATCTTTTATTTGTGCACTATGTACATTTTGGCTCGTGGACTTTGTCAGTGTGCAGCTGTTTATCAGAAATTGTTTATGGGGCGATAAATGGGAGTAATGTGGCTCCAAAACAGATTCAAAAGGGGCTTAACTGGATTACACCTCATTTCAAGGATGCTTAAGGTAAGATTAAAACAGATATGTGGTAAGTGAGGAAAATACAGGATTGGAATACATGGGAATTCGTCCTCAGTTTTCTCGTAAGCCACTTGCTTACGCATCACTCCGCTGATTCTGTTCTAAAGGCGCCGAACTGTCAAACATTTGCAACATAAATATGAGACAAAGTGTCGGCCGTTAATGTGGAAAGATCTCAACAAAGGAGACACATGAGCATTTCCCATAACAGTTTTGCTCCACTGGACCGACACAATTCGACATTAATGCCCTTTTTCTTATCTAATGCAACAAATCCCCAGAGCCGGAACATTAGAAATCGCTAATCACACACACTGCCATGCAAACACACACATACATTATCACACACCTCACACACAATCTGAAAAGATAATGAATTTAATGCCACTGCTATTACAGTCAACTAATGTTTGTTAATAGTGTGGTGCCAAACGGAATGAGGGTTCCAACCATGTGGGTTAGTTTTTCCCTCTTTGGACAAGATGTCAATAATAAAAAAAAAGGCCATGCATTTTGTGGATGTGGGGGGTGGAGGGGGAGGTGTGGAGGATGTGGTTAATCCATCAGGCTCTAATGATTCCTCTGTGCCTTGAATAGGAGCCACAGGCCGCTGTGAATGTGCCGTTTTATCTCTCCTATCAGGGCTCCACTTTATATTAACACTCCACTGAGCGTTTATGCACATGCTGTACAGTTCTGTACGCGGTGTGGGGGAATAAAAATAGGAGTTTAAGAGAGGAGACTTTATGACGTGCCCGATTAACCCTCCCTCCTGCATCCACCTCCCCCCACCACCACCCCCAAAATTTACTCCATCTCCTCCCGACATCCCTCTGCCAGCGCTGCAGCCCGGCGGATAACCGAGCTCGGATTAGCGGTGACATCACACTGAAGAGAAGGCTGAGCACCCCCCTGTGTGAGGAAGGGTGAGTGCTCTTGGTTTCTGTGTGTCAAACGGGTGTGAGTGTTACGTGTGTGTTCAGGACTGATTAGACAGCGAGGGTGGTGGTGAGAGGAAGATGAGGATTAGAAAGCCATCGGAGAGTTGGTTAGGTGCTGACACCACTCCACCTCGCCGAGGGCTCAATATACTGAGGGATCAGACTCATTTGTGACGGGCTGGGATTATTATCAGTTCAATGGGGCAATTTCTTTAGAACCGTCACCCCTTGACCTGTAAAATTTGGACACTTGTGAGGCATTCACAAGTTCATGTATCTTGTTTCAGGTGTAATCACACACTTATCTTTACAATAAACGAGCCTAGCAGCAGGTAGTACAAGCATTTTTTTAATGAAGTAAAGATCTTTAGAAGGTGGATTCGAAGAGCGCTGCAGTGACTACAACGTGAGTTTTCTTTCAAGCAATAATTTGGCTAATACTGGTTGTATTTGGTTTGGATTTAGCTAGGATGTCAACATTCAAACCACACTCTGACAACAACATAAAGCAGCAGTAAAAAGACTGCAGCATGCATTTCAGTCCAAATCTTTAAACATCTGTGAAAAGTAAAAATGCCACTGGTTTATAGGAATGACATATTTCCTTTACAAGGTGGCACAGAAACAGATAAATGAAGCAGCTCAGAAAATTGCTAATTTTTTAAATATTTATTGAAATTTGCAAATTGGAAAATAAATGTATACATATGAAATAAATGAGCACACGTGTGTTTAAACATTGAATACGTTAAGATGTTTTGAATATATCAAAATGATGGTATTTGCATTCATTTTTGTAACAGAAATCTAAACAATAAATAAAACCAGGTTCAAAACTCCAGATACATTCAAAGATTTAGAACTGAACTAATTAAACCAAGACAGTTCACCACGCTTTAGAGATCCGAATGGTGAATGAATAAACCTTTGATATCTTACAACATTTAGATTAAACTCTCACTAAAAACCAGTACAGTAAGCCTAAATATGTAAATAAATATGAGCATAAAAGTTTGGTCATAGAAGTGCTACTGAATAACAATTTTTAGCTCATATTTTTAACAAACTAATTTAAAGGAAAATATTATTAAAGCAATTGCAACTAATATGTAGTCCTGTTAATATTTTAGTATGGAGTTCATTTTATATACAATATCTATGGAATGAATGATATAATCAGAAAGACAATTATTTTATTGTAGTCTATCATCTTCTTACCTCAATGTCTGCAAAAAAGCAATTTAAGAATTATGTAAAAAAAATTAAATAGTTATTTAAAGGTAAGTGAACCTGACAGACTTGATTTTAATAGGAAATACGTTCATTCTAGCTGTAATGCAAATCACTAGTTTCATCCAAATAACGCGCCGCAGTTCGGTAATATCGCGAGATTTTCTCCGCAGCGTGGATCCGAGTGCTACATCCTGGCAACAAAACGCATGAAGTTAGCCAAATTTCCAGCTTACAAAACTAAAGCCGCAAGCCTTTTACTTGATATAACAATAACGTCACCTCAGCTTTATCTAACAAATGTTTTAAGGCATAAATCGCTCATAGTTTTAATTTTAACGTGTACAGCAGTAGATATGGCATGCTAACATTAGCTTGCTAGCTAAGCTGCAGTTTACTGGAATCTCTTATTACTATTATTATTATTATTTATTTTACCGATACAGATATGTTTGCTGAGCACAGAGGAAGCTGGATACTGACTGGAACTGTCGTCGCCTGCGTTACGGCGCTGTATGTGCCTTGTGTGCAGAGGACTGTCCCCGGCGGAGACTCAGGTTGGTGCTAACAGGCTAACTAGTGCTCGGTGGGTCACATGACTTTGTTGTGTTGCCGGACAGCCAATCAGATGGCACCTTGTGTGTGCGCTGTCCGTGGTGCTGCAGACGCTGGTACGTTTATTCAGAGGAGAGGATTGAATGAATGAATCAATGAATAAATAACTTTTGCCAGTAATCAGTAGTCAGTCCAGCACCTTTCTATGCCTATTAGGAATCATTACCAACAGACCCAAAAGTCAATACGTTTATAAATAAATAAAAATATAAAATACAAAATCTACATTTGTAGCAGATTTTTCAGTCATAATGAATAAACAAATTGAAATGCCCCAAACGTTTTGCCATTTGCCAGGCTGCTATTGTAAACAAGGATGATTGATTGCAATAATAAAGAGAATATTTGTTTATTAATAATTTTTAAAAGAGCTAAATATAATGTATTATTATAGTTCTATGTTTATGTTGTTTTTATTGGGATTTTTCTTTCTCTTGTGATAGAAGGAAAGATGCAAGAAAAGGTAAAATTTAATAACAATATGATATTTGAGAAGAGAGAAGATCTAATTTCATTTGCTCACTTTGTTTTTATAGAGGCTTATTTGGTTGCCATTTTAATTAATGAATGATTGTTTACAGCCGCGTAAGATTGCTTTGTTGGCTTGTTTATTTTTAAAATACATTATGGCATGTTTCTGTATCAGTTTTCACTTCTTCATATGAGGTTATTTCAGTACATTTTACACAAGACCTTGTGTTGTCTAACATTTGTAAAATGCAGGTTATGAGGGACTGCCTTGCACAAATTCTTTTAGAGGTGATAAGGTTACAGACTTGTAAATGGACTTGATGACATGAAGGCTCTGCTTGTTAAGTTTGCACAGCTCAGGCGTTCAAGCGTAAAAAGCAAATGCATTTTGCAGAATGAAAGTGTAAAAAAAAAAAAGAAAGACTCGACCAGATACAAACAAGCTGAGGAGAGAGCAGGCAATTGGAGCGCTGAGTAGCCCCGTTGGTTGTGCTGCTGTCTAGCGGGGTCTTTGGAAAAAAAAACTGGTCAGCCCTCTCTCCACAGTGTTTAGGGACGGTGCAGGATGCCCGCTCCGATAGTGCCAGCTGAACACCCATCTGAATTCTCCAGGTCTCCGTCTCTGTGTCCTAATCTCTTTAGGTGTGATGTGCCCTGGAGAGGCTTGAGCGCAGCCCTGCGGGTACGCTGTTGTCTAGGAATGTGAAGTGTGGAAATGACGGGGATTATGGGAAGACTGATGTGGGTGCCCATGCTCCACAATCACAAAGACTCTTGGCATCCATGCTGCTTCCCCGTAGAGTCAATATTTTCCCTTTTTAGTACTGGGGCTGCAGAACTGCATCTCTGTGGCACTGAATGAATGTTTTGGCTTAGTCCTAGTTTCTGTGCTGAATGGGGTAAAAGTGTGCCACTACTGAGGGAAAATGAGTGAAATTGAGAAACTGATGAAGGATGAGAAAGTGTGATGTAGAATGATGGCATTTAGCTGGCGGCTCATGCCAGGTGAAATGGAGCTGTGAAAACATTTAAGCTGTGCAGGTGGAGGAGTTCTGACTTCATGGTCCATTAGACTGATAAGAGTTTGGGCTCCTCGTGTGGCAGAATTTTAGGCATCGTAATTCACTGTATCGGCAAGGTTGCAGAATATGTGAGGCAGACAGCGCCATCTGAAATTCAGCCATTCCGTGCTATAATGGTTGTATGCTGTGGACCATGTTGTTTATTTTTGTTATGTAAAAACTTACAGCTGCTTAGGTTTAAAATAACCAGCTGAGGCTGTTTTTAACATTTTAATTGTCAAGAACGAGTGTGACATAAAACCTTGACCTTTTAACTTGTACATTTTTTGAAAAAAAAGACATGTGGATCTTTATTCCTTTTTATTATTCATTTGTCTTCATTTACAGGAAACCCTACACGTCCTATAAGTAATTAGCTCAACAAAACAACCTTTTCACTAGATGTACTTGAAAAGGACAAGACTACCCGTTTAGCACCAGTAGAGGGAGCTGTTCTGATCCCCAGCATTTATCAATGTCATTTAATCTGAACCAAATTTCAATTTCCATGAGTGGGAGATGCAAACATTGGGTGAGAAATCAGTATAATTTGAAACGCTCTGGGTGTATTCTGGCACAAATGGGTTTGTGCCCAGATACATTAAAGCTTCCTCAAATAGCTTTTAGGGGTTTTCTTTTCACTTTGTGCCGCGCCTCACACAGAGCTTGTCAGAAAATTGTGCAGCCGGCTCTTATTTTTACAGCTTACCTCATTCTGTGTCTGTCACCAACGTAGCCTTTTCTGTTTGTGCCCAACGGACTAAAGGAGACACTAAGACACTGGGAGTGTGGGAGCTGCAGAGAGGCTCACAGAACAGCAGAAGAAAGAGGGAAGGAAAGGACCCTGATGCATGGGGAGGATGGGAGTGGAAGCATTATTCTCAGATCAGCATATGTGTGTCTTTGTGTGACAGAGCGTTGGAGAGGCAGTCTCACGGTTTGTGTGTGTTTATATCTGTGTGTATGTGCCGGGGAAGGGGAGGGAGGCATCATGGGAGAAGTGAAAGATGAAGAGAATGAGCGTGCCGCTTAGGAAATGTCACACTGGGAAGATTTGCAGGTTTTGATCCTGGCAAATTAATGCAAAACCCCAGTGCAAGTATTTGATTTGGGAAAACTTTGGGAGCAGACTTGTCTCTTAATAATAATTATTGGGTTTACATTAATTTCCTTCCCTATTCCCTTCCACAGGAGAGCTGATCACCACTGCATGTGAGCTGGGGGTGAGTATTAGCTGTATTGTTTAATCAATTCACTCATTAACTCTTATAAGCATTAAGGAAGTTTAATTAAGCATGGGCAGAAAGCAGATTAATTTACTTTCAGTCCACAGGTTTTCCCCCTTCTTTTCTATACACTTATTTTACTAAGTTGCAAGTAGAAAATGCTATAATTTGCAACCCGTTTTTCAAATCCAATTAAAGTCAATGGTAAGGCGATGGCTTTTGTAGGCTTTGCCTTATGTACGGTATAAGGCTTATTATATCCACCCCTCTTTTTTGTGTATGTGTGTAAGCCGCAAAGAATGAACTAAATCGGGTTAACAGTTATAATAAGTTTTATTATTTAATAAAGTTTATTACGCCGCTGTGATCCTTTTAGGGAGGCTGTGTCGGTGTCACTATGCCAGTAATCCTGCAGTTAGTGCTGCAGTCCGTGTGGCCTGCCTGTCTGCCTCTCAGGCCTCCCCCAGGGCCTCGCAGGCCATCCCTTTGCCCCAGGCTGCTGGCCCCCCTTTCTGATCCCCAGAGCTCCAGAGTTCTGCCTGCCTTTGCTCCATGTGGCCTTCATCCCTCAGCTGTCCTTCAGCTGCACTGCCTATCCTTTTAAACATTTCAAATTGAGTTACCTACCTGTCTTAGAGTTGACAAGTTATCAGCTGAATTTTCTAATATGCTGTTATTTACCTCTTCTCTTCTACCCTCTTTTTATCTCGTTTTCATGTTCATTTTCCAACATCTCCTCCCCTTTAAACTGTTTGTTTTGTATTTCTGTATGGAGACTTTGACGTGTTTAAGGTGACCGGTGAGCCACTCACTCCTTCACCTTTCAGCTCTGTGCTCATTTGAAGAGCTCCCCCTTTCCTTCTGTCTGTGCAGCTCATGTTATCAGTACCAGGGAATGAGCCTGTGTTTAATGACTGAGCCCTTATCTGGGTTGGAGGAGACTTAACGGCTAATTGCTGTGATTGCTGAGATCCCCCAGGCGAGAGCGACCGCGGCTCTGAGGTGGTTTGGGGACTGAGGCTGGTGAGCACCACGTGCTTTGCCTTGGGCTCTAGGGAGCTGCATTGTCCTTGGGAAGAGGCCAGAGGAAGAGAAGTGAGAAGAGGACGAAAGAAACAGATAGGAGGGATGTAAAAAAAAAAAAAACAGCTTGCAGAAATATAATACTAGATGTGTCTGACTTTTCTCAATTTCTGTGGCTAGTGATATATATTATCATGCCACCACTAGCTTCTACAACCCTTATTCAGTTGTAAATAAAAACTGAATTCAATGTATTTTAAATCTCATAAGCCCATATTTTATTCACAATGGAGCATAGTACACATACCAATTGTTTAAACCAAGAAATTATATTTTTTTAAATCAAGTCATTTTCAAATTTGATAGCAGCAACACATCCCAACAAAGTGGGGATGAGTCCATGTTTCCCACTGTGAACCATCCCCTCTTCTTTTAACAGCAATCTGTAAACATATAGGACCTGAGGAGAGCAGCTGCTAGAGGTTCTGGAGAGAATATTGTTTTATTCTTGTCTGGTGTAGAATTCTAGCTGCTCAACAGTCCTTGGTCTTCGTTGTCGGCTTCTTTGCTTGATGGGACCATGTGTTGTTCTAAAACTTGTTTGCATTGATGGTGCAGAATGTAGTTATACACCCCCATATCATCAGAGAGGCAAGATTTTGAACTGTGGACTGTTCTAGTAAGGAGAACATGATTTCCAAAAAATATTTTTAATTTCAATTCGTCTGACCACAAAACATATTCTACTTTGCCTCAGTCTATGTTAAATGACCGTTTACCTGTTTGCAGCATTTCTGGATGGTGTTTGCATTTGAGTTCTTTGCATGATAGAGCTTTAACCAGTATTTATAGATGACATGATGAACTGTGTTTACATACAGTCATTTGTGGAAGTGTTCCTGAGTTCATGCAGTGATATTCAGAACAGAATCAGACCTGTTTTTAATGCAGTGCTGCCTGACGGCCTGAAGATCACGAGCATCCACTTACTTTTTCAGCCTGTAGTTGCTCCCTTCTCAGCTGTTATTGGGTTGTGGTGCAGTCATCAAATTCAAAATTAACTTGATTTTTCCTAAAATTGGTACCATTCCATAGCTTAAATATTTGATATGTTTACTGTGTTCCATTGTGAATAAAATGTAGGTTTCTAATATTTGAAAATCATTGCATTCTGTTTTCAATTTACATTTAACATAATGCCCCATCTTTTTCAGAACTGAGGTTGTACTAGAATGTATACTGTCTAGTAACTAACGTGTACTCTTTCACCTCTGCAGTATGTTGTCATCTTAAACACAAACTTATGGAAGCAATACCTGCTTTATTGCTGTGAATGTATATGCAAATACATCTCGAGTTGCATTTCTGGAGCTGGGACTGACTTGCCAGTGTGTTTGTAGGTGGCTCATCCTCCAGGATATCCACTCTTCACCCTACTGGCTCGCTTGTCCATGTGTTTACTGGCCTCCCTCTCACCAGCCCACAGTGTGAACCTGATGAGCAGCCTTCTGGGAGCTGCAGCTTGTGGTTGCCTCTGCATAACTGTCTGCAGGTAAGAAAATATATGCTTCTTTTGTCCCATTTACACTATATTCAAATTCTTTTCTCCTTCTTTCCCACCATTAAGGTGAATTTTTTGAGCAAAAAGCCCTTCTTATTTGTGGATTATTCTGTTTTTACAAGGTTTTACAGGGACAGAAACTCCAAAGAAAATATTTTAGGAGTTAAAGAGATGTTTTAACATCAGAGGGAACGTGTTAGTTTTAAATACATATATATACAAGGAAGCGAGCTAATGGAGGAAGACATTTTTGAGAGAGACAGGTTTTTAAACATCCCCCTTGTTAGTTTTTGCATCTTGATTCTGTCTGTAACAGAGAGTTATATTTTTAGGTCCTGACTGACAGGCAGTGGTGTCCCTGATCCTCTGTTCAGTATTCAGGAGCAGAACCCAGCCACTCTCCTCCCTCCCACCGTCCTTCCCTGCCTATTTACCCATCAGCCACCCGTCGCGAGCGGGCGTGTATGTGTATGTATATCACAATTATCGTGCCCCGCAGCCCCCCGCCCTGATGTCCCTGTTCTCCTGCCCCCCTGCTGCCCAGCATGCTCCCAATCCTGACATGGCACGATTTCTAATCTCCCCTCCCTTCTCGCCTCCTGGGTCTGAGAGGAACAGGATCACTGCCTCAGCTCCTCCCTCTCACCCCTCACTCGGTGGTGAACACAGTTCATGGTCTCTGCATTACCATCCACCACCCTGCGGTCTCCCCCCGCTGCTGACCCCACCATGTAAGGAGTATTTTATGCATTCATGCTTTGTCTGTGTGTTTATCTCAGATGGTCGGTGGAATACCTTACCTCACCCTTTCACTGATTTTTGTCATTTTCCACATTGCGCTGTTGGTGGTAACTTAGTGTGAACATTTGCCCTTTTTGTCTGAGTTTAGGCATACAAGGACAGTTTTAGCCACATTCTAATTGTTTAGTTTAATAAGTCTACAATAGAAATTGTAAAGGATGATGTAATTTCTTCCTGCTGTAATTTTGTCAGGAAGGGAAATTTAAATAGAGTTGTGTGTGATGCTAGATGTGCTGGTTCTACAATCTGTGTGATCAGAGTAGGACATAAATATGAGACTGAAGACACAGGGTTGATCTCTTGGTGAGTCTGAGGTATCAGATCCTGCCTTCATCTACTCTACTTCAGGTCTGGGGTGTGGTATCCACTTGTGTCAATATCAGCCTGAGAAGAGTGAAGGATTGTGGGTATTTACCCAAAGTAAGCCAACTGGGGTGCAGGTAGACCAAATGCTGATGGTTAATAGTTAGTGTGAGTTGAGAGGGGCAAACAACAACCAATTTAAAAAAAAGAAATGACCCAAACTGAAGCAGCGGTAACTCATTAACATGTAGATGTTTGTGGAGTAACCAGAGCAGAGAAGAGGCAGAAACATCTTCCTGTCCATAGAAGTGGATCAAAACTCCCAGCTCTAACTCAGAACAAGACCAGAAAAGAAGAAAAATTTAAAACATTTTATTAAAAGAAGGAATGTCAAACTTTCTTTTGATTTTGGATTTTTCATCCCTACTGTCACTCTGGTTCTATTCCACTTAATAGGCAAGTAATCATTCGGAGGATTGATCTCAGCTCTTAGCCAGACATTTCTTTATTTCCTGTCTGGGTGATGTTTGGCCCCCCTGTGTGCCTGTTAACTTTAGCCTTGTTGTAATCTCTGAAGATTTAAACCCACTTGTAGATAATAGTCACATAAACGGTCATTGTGAAGAGCTCCAGGACATGAGCCAGAGCACACAGTTAAACCACATAAACTAAAATATGAATCTATAATTTGTGTTTTCAGTTTGGGAACAAAGCATAAAAAAGTTGAGCTAATATTTGTTTAGGCCCTTACTTCTAGACAAGCTGTGAGGATGTGGATCTACCTTCAAAAAGTAATGATTTAGTTGTCATCTATACCTTATTAACTTTTGGAATTAACCCGATTCAAGATGGCTGCTGCAGCTAGGTGACTTCAGCAGGCACAAAAAGGGCTAGAAGTCAACCCTATAACTCAGTCCCTTTTTCAGATATTAAGCTAAAAGTTGCTGTGGTAGTAGTTGAGTCATTACGAACACATACTCTGAACGATTGCTTAAGATCTGTTTTTAAAATCTTACCATTAACTGTCGGAGTTAACTATGTATGTTAGCAAAATATCTCATGAACCACTGAATGGATTTTAATCAAACCTTCAGGATTAAATCTTTGGACTCAACCCATATTGAGATGGCTGCTTCAGCCGACTGACCTTAGAAAAAACAAAAATGGCGATAACGCAGCCATGTTTACAGATATTGAGGTGAAATTTGGCATGTGACAAAACATACTCTAAGCAATGACAGATCACACAAAATCTCACAATATTTATTTTTATGATTTGTCCAAAATAACTACAACTCTGTCATTTTCAGCATCAGATGATCTTAGTCTAAAACACTGGCATGAAAAGCCTACCATTCCTTGAAGGAACTCTTTATTAAGTTCTGAGATGTTATTTTTTTTTATCGTTTTTGTGGCTTTTGCAGTTCTGCACGTGCTCAGAAATATTCCCCTTCATAATTAAATATTTGTGTTGCTTGATTATTTTCAGATGGAAATATAAACTGAAGTTAATATGGGGTGCTTGTAGGCAGTTTTTGCCCAAATGATAAATTGTAAGACCTTGAAATTCATCTGGAATATGCCCAACATGGCGAGCCTTTGATGTATCAGTTTAAATTAGTCGGCCAGATTGCCGTGTTTAATGTAGGGGAATGTAAGTTGATAGGCTCGGAAGCCACTTCTCTCTCTCTTGCATAAGTTTAAACGTAGCATTTCAGCCTTTCCTTTGATTTGTCAATTACAGTTCTCTTGGCTCGATCATGCGGTTTGATGGCCAAATTGCATGTCTTTTTCTGTTTTCACACCGTGGCCTGACAAGCCTTTGAGGATGCCGGACGTAATGATAATCACTATTGATTGCACTCGGAGGTTCATGGAAAGGAATGTTTGGCTCGTTGAAGTGCCACAGGTCTCAGCCGTGAGATTCTGGAGGAATGCACCCATCATAGCTGGATAATCCAGACAGCTCCATATTCTGCTCTCTCTCATTTCACAGTTTATCTGCTAAAGCTGCTCAGAATCTCTGCTACCTGAGAGGAATCTCTCTCCGTTTCCGAGCTTATCCCGAGAAACCAGGAGCAGACGCATTAAGAGTGCTGACAGCCATCGCATCAGGAAAAGAAAAGGCAGCCTCGCAGTGATCAGCACTTTTGGTTTGATCACATGATTGCATAACAGGGCCCCGGAAGCTTCACTTTTCTCTGGTGACAGAAACATGCACACCTGTGAGAGATTTCTTTGCCAAGAGCTGGCCCATGTGGGACAGCTGATACCTCAGCGGACAGGAGGGTGGGCACGCCGCCATCCCCTGCTTTTTGCTGCACCTCCAGCTCCTTATAAGGATCTTCACCATATGGTCACGATGGCGCATTGTTTCCTCGCTCAGGTGGCTTGTTTTTTCCACAGGAGGAAGGTGTATCCTGTCGGGGTCACGCAAGGAGCAGCGAGTGGCTGTTTTTGCCACCGCTTGTGTGGTTTCGTCCCCCCAGAAGCAACTGAATAGAATTATTTTGTTCACGCCTCTCCCTGCAGGCGACGGAGCCACCCTTCCTTCTCACATCTGCTGTAATAAAATCTTCATCTCAAGAAGCAACAGAGAGCTGCGGAAAACAATAGTGTGGAAGCTTATTCACACTATTGTTTTCTTGTTTTTTTACTTTTCCTTGATTTTTTTGGACTCCAACTACTTCTGCGTACTTTTAGCTGTTTTAGCCATTTCTACAGGATATAAAAAGTTCAGCTGATTCAGGAGATGGTGGTTCAGAGTTTCAAACTATTTAACTTTATTTTAAATAAAATTCCGCTTAGAAATATATTGACATCTCTCCAGAAATATCGATCACTTTGAAATCTGCTCCTGCATATTTGCTCTGTTTTTGTTGTCTTTGTTGTTGCTTTTTGCTACTTTTCATTTCTAGCTAGCCTTTTACAACTTTTAGCTTCCGGCTATCGTTTTGCTACTTTTAGCTTTTAACAAGTGCTCTGCTTGGTTTAGCTTAAACAACTCAGTTTCAGCTTCTTCAGCAAATTTCAGCAAAGTCACCCAGCCTTCATTTGTCACGTTTTTTAAGTTTGTTTTGTCCTTTTGTTCCTTTTTTTTCTCCAGTATCTCAGGCGTCACATTGTAGTCCAACAGAGCCCCTTTACTCTCCTCATCCCCAGCATGACCAATGGTTCCCCCAGGACTCATCCTCTAATACAGTTAAACAGATGTCTAATGAAGATGTTATTTCCTCATTACTGACTACGGGATGGGGATAGAGAGGAAGAGTGGGGGGAGGAGGGATAGATAGACAGCAGAATGCAGTACCAGTTTAATATTCCTTTCGCCCGTGGGCCTGAGATTGTGTCTGTCTCGGACGTCAATATTACATTCCTCACCCACCACAGGCAGTCTTAATAAGGCACCAGCCACAGAGACAGATCAGACTCGGCAATTACAATTCACCCAGAATTAGTTAATGGAATCTATACAGCAACATTTATGTATCACTGGTCTGTGCCTAATGACTTTGTTGGAGAAAGCGGCAATAAAAATGGCATTCAGGGGCTTGCATAAACATAGAGGGGGTTGTGTAAATTGTTTTTTTTTTCCCTCTTCCTGTAATTTGTGTGTGTGTGGGGGGGGTGGAGATTAGGATGACATTCTAGGAGAAATTGTCATGTCAGTGACTGTATTGTTTGAGCACAATTGTGGTGATTAATTTTACACGCACTTGTAGCACAGGAGCGCTCTCCTGGAAGGAGGGGCGTCTGAGCAGCAGAGCCCGGGACCCTTTTTTTTTTTTTTCTTCTTTTTTTAAAAATGCTTATTTCCTCTGAGTGGAAACAGACAGCCTCATATCTGCACACTGAATGAGGCAGGGAAGTGCCTGGATTGGTAATTGGCTGAAATGTCCAAATATAAAAAGTTAGTTATAAAAAAGAATCAGAGTTGAATAATTCATAATAATTTTGAAATTGGTTATGATCGTTTGTTGATGGTGAAGACATAATCAACAAGCATTGAACAACAATTCTGATGTATTGTTACGTATTTACACTTAGATTTTTTTGTGTAAAGTATCCAGATAAAAGTGCTTTGTTTACATTGAGTGTGTACCTGCATTTCAGAATTTTGTATCAGTATATCCAGAAAACTAATGGAGTAAACTATTTCAAACTGCACTATTTGATATATTCATGATAACCTTTTTGTATGTTTGATTTCATACTTTTCAGCACAGCATCACAGGGATCCACTAGATAATAAGCTAAAATAAATAGGTGTTGTCTCCGATCCTAATGTATTTTCAGCATACATACAGTTATTTCTATAATTTTTATTTTGGGCATTTCTTTTGCAAAAATACATTTTATGCAGCTGTTTCGACTCATTTTTGATGAGAAAATTGAACTGGTTGAGTGCAAAGATTATATATTCATGAAACAATTAGCCATTTAGTCACGCTGCTCAGTCAAAGCTGTATATCAAGGAGCTGACCCTTTGTAGGGTTTGGTTCGGTGTTTGATTTCCTGACATGCATTATCATTTTTATGTTTGTATATCAATTTCTGCTTGGCTTTGAAACTTCAAAGCAGTACATCAGACACTTACCCCTCGTATAATAGCTGCTAAGTACCCTGGCTGGTGTCCTGGCCAGAGGGGGAGCCTGGGGGGTGTGAGCGAGGGCCAGCTGGAAACCTCCGCCTCGGCCTGAGCAGGCCTCCTCCTCCTCCTCCTCCTCGCTCGGGCTTTCTACCCTCTTCAGGAATGTGTGATTCCTTTCCAGCGCTGGCCCCCGAACCAGCACCGAGTTAGAGAGCAGCTCTGATCTGCAGCAGCACAGCTGTGGTATTGTCTGCTCCCCTGGGTGGCGTGCGACAGCGGCTCCCTCGGCTAGCTCCATTGTAAAGCCTCGTTCAGCACAGAGAGCTGCTGTTGGCTTTTTGTGTGCTGTTATTTAGCTCAGACTGACGCTGGCATCGGTCCGGCACACGTTGGAGAACCGAGCTGAGCGGGTAAACCAGGCAGGTTCAAACTGAATATACACAGATTTAGTTGTGTCCTTGAAGAGGACTGAGTGCCTTTTTATTATCGCTCGCCACCAAGAGGCGAAAGGGAACTATAATGTTTTTACCTGAGTCTGTCCGTTAGCAAAGTATCTCATGAACCAATGGATCAATTTTTATGAAACTTGCTGAAAGTAATTATTTTTATATGCGCCTAAAACTGATTAATGTTTGGAGTCAACCCTGTTCAAGATGGCTGCCACAGCCACCTCACCTTTAGAAACACAAAAATGTCTCTAACTCAGTCAATTTTACAGATGCTGACCTACAATTTGGTGTGGTAGTAGCTGAGACTGAACACGATTGCACAAGAAGTTTGTTTAAAATTTTGCCATCATTTATTTGGAGTCAACTCTGTCTGTCTGTTAGCAAACTAGGTCATGAACCACTACTATTAAACTTTCAGAAAACAACCATTGGATATACCTCTAAAACTGATTAAATTAAATCTCTCACAGCCAACTGACCTTAGAAAAAACAAAAACAGCTCTAATTCAGTTAATATTACAGATATTGTGCTGAAATCTGACGTAGCTGTAGCTGAGAGTTATTCACCACACATACTCTGAGGGCTACATGTCACTCAAGAGCTTTGCTTAAAATTTTTAAATTAACTCTTGGCATCAATGTCAGGCCTTTAATCTATGTAATACATTTATTTGATCTTTCTTCTTCATTTCATTTATTTGTTGTAAAGGTTTTGGTTGAATCAGTTGTTTTACGTTGGGCTAATTTACCTTTTAAATCGCTTATATTTTTCCAAGCCTTATTCCAAGCTTTAATATTTGTCATTCGGTTAATTACCCAAGTGATGACGCAGGCATTTTGGCAGGGCAGAGCGGTTCGGGGTAGAATAGTTTTGCTGTCAGCCGTGTCATTCTCCTGCGAGACGTCTCAAGCAGCCCGTTGTCACCGAGCCACAGCGTTGCAGCACAGCGGCACG
Source organism: Kryptolebias marmoratus (assembly GCF_001649575.2). Lineage (NCBI taxonomy): Eukaryota > Metazoa > Chordata > Actinopteri > Cyprinodontiformes > Rivulidae > Kryptolebias > Kryptolebias marmoratus. The sequence continues at coordinate 13,535,790 of NC_051439.1, forward strand.
GCATCCTGCTCGGCATTGAGTCGTGATAACGGGGAACACGGCCACACGGGTGTCAGAGTGTGTCCTGCTGTTTCTCCAGCCAGCCTGGAGAATGAGCTGTGGAGAGGCTGACTGGGACCCAGGTGGTCCCGTGCAGGCAGACAGACAGGTCATTTACAGGCTGCTCTGTCCACACATGGCTGGGCTCTCAGTGACTGACATGCTCTAACAGAGAGATTTGTCAGGCGCTCAGAGAGAAGAAAGAACCAGGAGTGTGTGTATGTGTGTGTGTGTGAGAGAGAGAGAGAGTGTCTTTGAAAATGTGGCTATCAGACAAGCTTCAGAAGCGCACTTTGTGTAATAACCACATTGCTGGACCCCTTGTGACTGTTCAGCACCCTGTCCTACCCCCAAACTAGCCCCCCTGCTAAGTGTATGAGCCATGGGTTAATTGTCATGCAGTGAGGTAAAATTATGGGTGCGGGAGGTCTCTGCACCCTAACAAAAGTCCCCATCTGCTCCCCTCCCTAACACAGCCACCCTCCTTCATCTTAACTGCAAGTTACAACTAATTCCTGGAGCGGTGCAGCAAGAAAGGCGCTGCTATCTCTTATTAAGACCCTCTGCTCGACGCCCCACCCCCTCATTTAAGTGCACACACTCTCACATATACTGTACAGCCTCATTCACCGCCTTACAGAGAACACTGAGAGAGGGGAAAAAAAGGGTGGGAGAGAGAAAACCCAAGGAAAAAATGGGAAGTAGTCAGCAGGCTTGAGTTTTTTTTTTTCTTCTACCCTTCTCTCGCTCTCCCTTTCCTTTTTTTTCCTGATTTACCGCGCTTTCCTCAGAAAGCTCCATTGTTCCCCTAGCCTAAGTCTCATCAGGCCTTTTGTGGCTGACTATCACAGCGGCAGGCAGAGAGCTGGAAATGTATAAATGGTATCATGCCTTGTGATTAATGGCGGTGCTTATGAGTCAGGTCTGATAACGGGCCTGCTCTCTACTCAATTTCAGATACCGTTAATGGAATCTGTCTTCTGCGATTGTAATGTGAGAGCGCCTAATTTGCTATGGAGCTTGAAGCTGTCACCGGCAAGGGATTGTGGGGTCATAAGGGACCTGGCAGCCGTTTGGCCTGCAGCTTGTATCTGCGGTGCTGAATAGAGCAGCTCTCTGCCTGTCAGTTAGCTGATAGGCTGATGAGGACTCTAAGCCACTCCACACAATGGTGGAAAGGGCCATACTGCCTGACTTCCCTAATTGTCGAGCCTGCTCATATTTCAGAGCCAGCATGCTGGGGACTGGGGTTGCTTTTTTTTTTTCTTTCCTTTTCTCTTTTTTCCTTTCTCTCTTTACAAACTTTTTTTCTTTCAATTTCTGCATTTCATCCTACATCCCGCACGCTGTCTCACTTTTCTGCACTGTTTTTCTCTTACCATCATTCCTCTCTACAACCCCCCACCCCACCCCCCCGCCCTCTGTCTCTCGTTTTTAGTAAGTGGTGGGTCTTAGCGTATGACAGATTATCCCCAAGTTTGCTTCAATTACCGCAAAGGAGATGGAAACAGTACAGGAGAGGAGGAGAGGGGAAAAAAACCTTTGGTGCACACATTATATTTAAGACGCTGAGGATAAAGTGCTATCTGTGCCACTGTGGAACCACCAAGCTCTCATGATATGTGAATTACCCCAAATCACCGAGAGTGTTTTTCAAGGTCTTGTCCAAGAAGAAACTCGGGCAGAATGAAGATTATATTGGGTTCCAAAATTATTCTGAAGGAAGTAGCTGCATTTTTTTTTTTTTTTTGGCTTAAATATTTTTATGTTCTGTGATAGTGCTGACTCGGTTGTTTTAAATTTCTTCTATCGTTGCAGTGCAAATAAAACAAATTGCAAAAAGCAAGGGAAGTTTTGTAACCCTTAAAAATGGACCAGAAAGTCTCACATTATGAAATATACTCCTTTAGGCAAAGATGATTTTGGATCTAACTAAACTGCAAAAGTTGGATTTCTCTTAAAAGATAAAACGTCCCTGTCCTCTCAGATGAGTTTTCGCTTTTGAAGACAACTTTGTGGTGGTTGAAAAAATAATTTGTGCTACAAATCACAAACCAAGTATTGCCTAAGGGAATGTATATTGCCCGCCGCCTTTCATCCCAGAGTTTTAGACTAAGCTCATCTCATTTTGAGATATAACAGCGTTGTAGCCGTTTGGGTCAAACCTTGAAAATACCGATCTCACCCTCAGAGCATGTGTTGTGAATGACTCTCAGCTACTACCACATCAAAGTTTAGCTCAATATCTTTGAACTGTATTGACTCCAGTTTTAGAGTCTTAAGAATCTTGTCATAAATTTAGTAATGTTACTAATATTATGTTGTTTTTAAACTTAAATATAGTGCTGTCATTAGTTAAAAAATGTTTATGCCTCTTCATTTTATTGTGATGGTGTGAACGTTAAAGCAACCCTTAAAGGCATAGATCTTTCCAAAGTCATGTTTTGTATTACTAATATTAATATTATTAATAATAATCCGCCCCTCTTCTTCTCCTCCTTCAGGTTAACGGGTCCTGGACCCGGTGCAGTCTTGGCTGCAGGGCTGTTTGCTGTTTCCAGGCTGAGCTGGCAGTGGGCGATGGTGGCCGAGGTCTTCACCCTCAACAACCTCTTTGTTGGTCTTCTCTTTTTCCTGACCGCCGGTTTTCACTGTGCTGAAAGCTCCACACAGAGGAGGAAGGTAACAAGACGTCTTCCTGCACGGAGCTTTCCTCTCAGATGGGGAAACTCACCGTGGTGCACGTTTGTGACTGTCACTTTCAGATTGCACATTGGGGAGCGTTATGTTGTGGCTTGGGGCTGTGTAACCAGCACACCCTGGTTCTGTATGTGGTGATCATCATTCCCTGGGTCCTGTACCAACTTTATGCTCTAAAGGTAAGCCTTTAGGCTTTTATATATCTCTGAATACTCCCAAAAAGTTTAAATGTAAACAATTTATCAAAGTTGAAGGACCTAAAAGCAGCTTTTCCAGTCAACTGCTTTAAAAAGGTTATTACAGAATGTTCTCAGAGTATGAGTAGGTAAAATAGATGATAACAAGTTACTGAACATCTATTTTGGAGAGCAGAATAACCCAGAGAGTGTCCTTTGCTTTGCGATTTCAACAGGAGCTCTCGTTTCTCGGCCTTGTGTCTCTGGGGTTGTGTTTTCTCGCTGGTTTCCTGCCGTACATTTACCTGCCCATCTCATCCTACCTCAACACTGCCCGCTGGAGCTGGGGGGACCAGACCGTCCTGTCAGGTCTGCTGACCCACCTGCTGAGAGCCGAGTACGGCACGTTCAGTCTAGTATGTGCAGGCTGCCTCTGTATATTTATATTTGTTTATTTAGATGAATTTATATGAAGTTTTTAATTTTTTTTTGTTGTTTTGCAGGCAAAAACAGAGGCCTCTGTGAGTCTGAGCAAAATGTTACAGTGAGTTTGATTTTTTTTATATATGGTTCACATTTAAGATCCTAAGTAGAAGTGGTTTCTAAGTGTATGAACTTTTTAAGTAATTTATACGCAATGTGAAACTTTAAAATGTTTACAGATGTGAAATTAACAAACATTACAAGGTTTGAAGACTTCAAAATGACAGAAAACAGTAAAAACATTTTCTAGATATGGTGCAAAGAAGAAATACAGATTTTTAATTAATCATTGGCATGAGAAAAGTGCAGATTTTGTTTCTTAAGTTATGTATTGCTTTTTTTTTTTTTGACCGGTCATCATGACTTTGCAATGATCAGCTTTAACGTGTCCTAAGTTTAATTACATTTTGGTTCTGATTTACCAACCCTGGCACCACAGACACTGAAGCTGTGAGAGGAATGATGAAATCAGAAGAATACCAAAACGTTTCAGTTCGAAGCATCGCTTTTACAGAGAAAAAAACCTGGTTTCAGGTTTGACCAAAGAATGCCTGATAAGAAACAGAAACACCTAAATCATCCACCAATGAATTCTGACTTTAAGGAACAAATGTTCTGTTACAGTTCTGCAAATTTGAATTCACAAATTCCACTAACAGGAACTTTCAGGAAGTTTTTGGATCACTACAAGAAACCTTTAGATGCTGCTGTCGATCCCAGAGGCTCTGAAGTCAAATATATTATGTAGAGTGCACATTTTGTTTATATTATATTAAATTTCACCATTTCACCATAAATTTCTTTAAGAGAACCTAATAGATACAGGAATTATACACTGGTAAAGATATCTAGAATATATAGATTATTATTATTTTCTAAATGATTAATCTAGTTTGACCAACAGTAACTACAGTTTAGGGGTGCCAGTAATTCTGATTTGAGGTAAAAATATATCAACTGAGCAGTAGGTCATTGTATATGATGATAATAATATAACAATATTGATATATAACAAAGAAACAAAATGACATGTTTTTTGTTTTTTTTATCAGCAGTCAAACAATATATTTATTTCCTAATTTATTTTACTGCTATGTGACTCTAACTATCTATAGAAAATGCAATCATTAATTTTCTGCTCCAACCTGGCTGATTGTCTTTTACAAAGTTAAAGTTCTCCGTATATTTGACTTTGGTGCAGAAGACCGAGGGGATTCGACTCAGGCACAGTCAGAGCACTTTTTGGGTCTGGAGATGGAGGTCCAGCTGCTTTCTCTGGTGGTTTACACAGGTTTAACTACAGACACGCCAATCTTCTCTGTGAGCCAGGAGTCATTTCTGTGTCCTGTCGCTTTCCCAGCAGCTTTTGTTCTTCTCGTTCCACTCCCCCCCCCACCATATGAGAAGAACTGAACCTGCTTAGAGGGCCAAATCGCTGTGTTCTGTTTCTGCAGCACTTTGAACTGATCACTCAGCTCTGGTGTTTAAGCGTGACAAGCTGTGATGACAGACACTGCAACAGAGCTGGAGAAATTGTATTTTTCCATTCTGCCACCCCCTCTTTCCCCTCACTCACCAAAGAATTCCCTCCATTGCTCTCCACTACCGCCGCCGCCGCAGTCACCCCACTGCTGGTATCTTTCTCCAACTGATGGGATGGCTGGGATGGATCTTAAGAACCCCCGCCACCAGACCCCCCTCTGCCAGGCACCCACCCCTTCCCATCACCCCCGCTGCTTGACGGACAAGCACACCTTCAAAATAGAGAAGAGAGGCGAACATGACAGGCATGTTGCTCTGGAGACATAAAACCCGCCGGAGAAGCTGACACACACTCACACACACACACATAGTGTACATTGGGAGATATAGAGACTCAATAAGCTGTCAAATAGAGATAGGTATTAAGGAAGAGGCAGGAAACTATCTCTCCGCTCTGAGCAAGCGCTTTGTGAATGACAGGCGCTGTGAGGAGAGGACGGGGCTGCTGGGGGTGGATGACACAGTCATTCGTATCTGTCAATCCCACTGAAAGAAGGAGTCCAAGGAGTTTGTTTTGATAGGGGATGGAGAGCATTTGGTAATTGCTGTCCTTGAGTTCAGCATCATGAAGGGTAATTGAGCTCCTCTTTGATGTTCGTCGTACATTATGTGCGCACATGTGTGTCTGTTTGTGCAGGGCTCAGCTGGACCACTGCCTGGCAGAACTTTCTCCTCCTGTTTTGGTTCTGGCAGGAATCGGCCTTCTCCTCTCCTCGCGGGACAGGTAGGATGAGTAAGATGCCAGCGCGCGAGCACACAAAACTCTGTCACGCACATCTCAGCAGCCACTTCAACCCCAAAATCTAATCCTCCCCGAAGTGAAAGGCGGCGAACAAAACCACTGACAAAACGCTGATCCCGGGAAAAGAAAACACAAAACAACACCGAGGCACCTAGCTGTCAAGCTGTCACGACGCTCCGCATTCAGATCAAGAGGGGTTGATGTTTGGTTTGGATTTTCAAAAAAAAAAAAACAAAACACACAACATGTTTGTGTGTGTTTGTATGTGGAAGTGTGATCCAGTAATTCATTACAGTGGTGGCTTTGCTGGGGTCTGTGGGGTGGTGCTGATAAAGCCTGGTGCTGCCCTGGAGCTCTGCAGGGCACCAGCTTCCCCTCCACCCCTTTCTCTCCTGAGGAGCACTTTAATAAACTACATCCACACACGGATGAAAAACAACAAGGTCAATCCACTGAGTGCCAAAGGGAAGCCATGCAAATGCTAATTCACACAGTGTGGAAACAATAAAAGCTGTTTTTTTAAAAAAATATATATCATTACTCAAAAACCTGCATTACTTGTTTTAAAACTATAGTTTATGAGGCCAGCTGATGGAGGCCGTGAACCTGGCAGCTCCTCCCCGTGTTCACACGATGATTTGTTGTTGCCACGAGGTCGACATGTTTTCTCTCTAGTCTATAAGAACGTTTTACAGCTGTGCTGTAATGAGTTTGTGATTCAGCGGCTGGCATCAGCTCATTGTGACTCAGTCCGCATTAAAAAATCAATCATGCACCTCTTAGTTTGCTGCAGACTGGGATCTCAAACCCCGCTCTAATATTTTTACAGCAATATTTTTAACAAGTAAACAGGCAACGTAATGCATCACACTGAATATATGGAGATGTCAGTAGTGCTGAAATATTGACTATATGTGGATGAAATAAGCTCAGTGTTTGAAAGCTGAATAATAAGCGGTCTTGTTCTTGCAGGACGTGCAGCTCAGTGTCCCGGCTGTTGGCTGCCATGCTGCTGCTCTATTCTCTGTTTTTTGCTTGGAGGGCCAACCTGGACATTAGCAAACCTTTACTGCTCGGGGTGGTGAGTAACAACACCTAACCCTCTCTTCAGCGTCACCAAAGTGGTTAGTCATTGCCTGCCACCAGAAGACAAAATTATGCATTTGTCTGTTAGTAAAATATTTCTATAACTCAGTCAAAATTACAGATGTTGAGCTCAACTTTGTAGCTGAAACCTTTTTAAAGCTCAGGCTCTGAGTAATCTGCATTGCTTGACAACCCTGTCAACCCTGTGTGTCTGTTTGCATATTATCTCATGAACCACCTGGACATATTTTAATGAAACTTTTAGTAAATAATCACTGGATATACTTCAAAAACTGATCAATTTTTGGAGTCAACCCAATCCAGGATGGCCTCCACAGGCAACTGACCTTAGAAACCACACAAATGGATATAATTCAGTTAATTTTACAGATACTGAGATAAAATTTGGCATGGTAATAGGTCAGAGTCATTCGCACACATTCTGAGAGTATGATCGTGCATAAGGTTATTTTCAAGGTTTGACCATAACGGCTGCATTTCTCAACATAATATAATCTTAGTCTGAAACTCTGACATGAAAGGCAGCAAAATGCATTCCTTTAAGGAATCCATGGCTTAGTTTTTGTTGTTGTTTTCTTTCTGAAAATTAAAATATGTCCAATTTCTAATGACACATCTTCCTAAATAAAACTATAGTGATATACTTTGTGCAGGTTGAGCGTTTCTGGCTGCAGAGCGATGCAGCGGTGTGTGTGCTGGCTGGCCTCGGCTTGAGTCGCGCACACACCGAGCTGGAGAGGAAGCTGGGACGTGGAGGGCTGTGGAAGACCACCGGCTGGGTCTTCACTTTAGGTCTTCTGGCCCATATGGTGCGCACCAATCACAGGTGAGCAATACGCTAAGTTACAAGAAAAAAAACCTGCTTTTGTTGAACGTTTACGATAACATGCAGTATAATAATGCTCTGTAATAAGTGAGCAGTTTATTTCTGCTGTATTCTTTTTTTCACTGAGTCTGAAGTAACAGAGTGGATCAAATTAAGCCGTATCTGGGAAATTAAAATGCTGACTTTTAGTTTTTAAGATTTAATATGTTGTTCATGTGAGAGAACTGCATTGCAAGTAAATCAACGGAGCAATGCAGTAAAGCAGAGTCAGCGTTCAGAACTTCTCATTGTTCTGCTTCAAGTCTATTTCCATTCTTGTAAGTTTGTATTTAAATGCTCTTATTTTGTTAGGGCTGAGACTTAAACTCATCTTTGTAACGTTCACATTTGCAGACAATTACAGAACTCATTTTACAACAGCAAAGATTTTGATCACAGTGGACATAATTAATGTAGCTGCATTGTGTTTCACTTCCACGGGCTATTAGTCATTCCAGGCTGTAATGGTGTTTTTGTGGCAGGCTTTTCAGATTCTACACAATCTTTTAGCATTTATCTGTGAGTTTTACAGGACTCCTGCTGCAGAAATTACATCGAACCCAAATGAGTAACGAATGAAGTTGTGTTCTGCTCTTTAAAGTTGAGCTAAAATGAACCCCCCCCCCCCTTTTTTTGGTTCTATCTAAAACCCTCCATGTGTTCATTTTCCCTGAGTCCACCTGATTTGTTTCTCCTGCGCTCCAGTCTGAACTCCACACGTCAGGTTTCTCTCTGCCCGCCTCACGGTAAGGGCTAAATGGCGGCATGGTTAGCACATAGATTCCACTCGTAGAGCTCAGTCTGAGATGGTAGCTGTCCGAGAAGGCAGATTACAGCAGCGTGGAGTGCCAGGCAGCCATCACCGGGTGCCTTTGATCAAGGGGAGAGCACGCTGTCAGACCAATCACACCTGCCTCCCCATGATTAGATAGGCAGCCAGAGAGGAGCTGGGTGGGTGGGGGCACTGGCATCTTACCCTTAAAATCAGGCTTATAGCTGTATACATCACACACGGACCTCTACGCAGGGCTAAAGAAGCACTCAGCTGTTTGTTGAAAACAACGAGTGTTTCTGTGGTTTTACAGTTTGACTGTGTGATGATTTCAGGGAGTGTGACCAGAGCAGGAACAACGTGGTGGAGAAGTTCGGCAGGGAGCTCCTGGCCTCCGTCCCTAATGACTCTCTGATCCTGACCAGAGGAGACCTGCCAGGAAACTCTCTGCGTTACTTACACTACTGCCAAGGCATGAGGGCTGATATCCGCCTGGTCGACCAAGAGGTCAGAGCCACCATTTTTATTGTCTCTACGTCACTGTTCCAATAAGTCTTTTATTGAATACATTAATATAAATCAAAGAATCAAAAGGAGGCATTTTGAATTATTGAATGAAATGCAGGTTGTATGTCTGTCTATTTGTTAGCAAAATATCTCATGAACCACAAGACAAATTTTAATGAAACTTGCAAAAAGAAATTATTGGATGTACATCTACAACTAATTCACTTTGGGAGTCAATCCCATTCAAGATGGCTGCCACGGCCGACTGACTTTTAATATCACAAAAAGAGCTATACTCAGTCAGTTATACAGATACTGACCTAAAATCTGCTGTGGTAATAGCTAAGACCAATCCCCAACATATATTCTGAGCGCTAACAGATCTCACAAGATCTTTGTTTAAAACTTGGTCATTACCTATTCTGAGTCAACGCTGTCTGTTTGCAAATTATCTCGTGAACCTCTACATGTATTTTAATAAAATTTTCAGGACGTGGTCACTGGATGTACATCTACAACTGATTAAGCTTTGGAGTCAATTTAATTCAAGATGGCCACCACAGCTAATCAACAGCATCCAGCACAAAACAGGCTATAACTCAGACAATTTTACAGATATTAAGTTAAATTTTTATGTGGTGGTAGCTGAGGGTCATTCACAACACATACTTGGAGCAGGACATATTCACAGTATTGCATGAGACTGTGCATAATGTTATTTCCAAAACAACTGCAACTCTAAGATGATTTTAGCTTAAAACTCTGTCATGTTAGGCAATGGGTGACATGGATTCCTTCAAGGCCTTCTGTTATACATGTATTTCTGACCACATATATTTTTTTTCTTTCAAGGTTAAAGCCAAATGCTTAAAGAAAGCTTTATAATACACACTAAATGTTACTAAAATAGTAAACTTTAAGTTTTCAATGAATTCTTCTGCAATTATGAATTAAAAATAAATAAACAGAGTTATTGGTTCTCTTTTTTCTGACTAGATGATGACATATTCTTGGTATGTGTCCAAGCTGGCTCAGCATCTCCCTGGGGTCCGCTTTCCCAGCCGCCGGTGGGACGTGGTCCACTCTGAGGAAAAGAAAACCTTCAATCTCGAGCAATTTCTGTCCCACAACGCCCAGTGAGTGTCTGAGAAAACGTGGCGTGAACAGGGAGGGCATAAAGGGATGTGTCTGAACAGCTAAACAGAAAGATGTTAAATGGAGAATAGGAGAGATTGAACTGGGATGAATGAACAAGTGGGTGATCTAATGAGGCAGAGATCAGTGGGATGGTCCACGCAGCGGTGAGTGCAGGGAGAAGATAAGCCCACAGAACTGTTGAGGCCACAAAAGAGTTTGATGAACTACAGAAGTCGACTTAATCTACTTGATTTGGTTAAACAGTCTCTGGCGGACTCGCTGCTGCTCCCTGTTCTCATGTCAGCTCCCCCAGGAGGAGCCGAGACCCAGAAACTGGATTGTATTTCATTAATGCCGAGCCCACCAGGGGGCAGTGTTTGCCAGGCCAACTTGGTTGTCTCTCTGTGGGGCAACACTGACCTGTGGGATTAACCCTCACAGTCACTGAGCAACACAGAGACATCAGAAGGTGCTGGGATGTGAGGAGATGTTTGTTTGCATGATGTTTCTTAACGTTAATCATCGTTTTTTTTTCTCTTCTTTTTGCAGAAAGGATGTGTTTGCCTGCATAGGGCTGTCTGATGGAGACCCAAGCTGGGAGCGTAGTTTCTCTCGTTGGCCCTTCGGCGTGTGCGACTACCTGGTTCCTGTTCAGAAGCAGTTTCACCCTGAAGAGTGGGCTCAGCGCACTCAAAACATCTACAACTGGACTGAGCCGCACAACAGGTGCACAAGTCAAACAGAACGGTTCTCTGCAAGCCTTAAATATTACATCACATTAGTCTACTATAGATGTGTTTGTTTCTGTGTCGTACACACTTTCTTCAAATTGTAGATGCCCGGTATTTATAGAAACACAGATTGCTATTTTTTATAGGTGAGAGATTTATTTCAGGGATTAAAAAGGAGCAAAGTGTATGGCATTTTGCCCGCCGCCGAGTTTTAAACTAAGATCTTCTTAGTCTTGAAAATAACTTTTTATGTGATACTGTGAGGTGTCATTCTCAGAGTATGTGATGTAAATGACTCTAAGCTACTACGGCATCAAATTTTACCTTAATATCTGTAAAGCTGGTTGAGTTATATCAGTTCTTATGCCGGGTAAGGCTGTGGCAGCCATATTGAATTGGAAAACATCAGTCAGTTGTAGATTTTTCGAACGTTTCATTCAAATTTTGTGTCTGTTATTTTGCTCACAGTCACACAAAAGCTACAGGCTAAAACACAATCATCCGCCTTCACCTTTTGGCGGCGGGTGATAATAAATCCACTCGCTGTCCTTCCCTCTGTGGTCCTGCCTCCTCAGACTCCACAGATCTTCCTGCTGTAAGGTTATACTCGGCTGCCATCCACCTCTTTGCGAATTCAACCGGAGCAAGACATCGGGCCCTCAGCCATTTGAAATGAGACTGAAGATGAAAAATAATGAGTTTCTTATTGCGTTTTTTTGTCAATAACTGTGTCAAAACTGGAATTAGTTAAACTCTGCATTCTGTTGCCGTCGCCAGCAGCCCTTCTTTCACTCAGATATCCACGGCTGAATACTGTGACATTATTTCCCGCACCCTTTACGACAAGCGTGTCCGCAGATGCCCACGAGCCAAATATTTAGCCGGGGAAACCTTGCTAAAATATTCTTTTGAAGAAGAGGTCAAGTGTTTGGAGCCAACAAAGTGGGGAAAATTTGCAGATGGGGTTTAACTCCATGTCTAATGTGCTAGCTGCTATTGTTGCGCAGTCATTTAATGTTTATGCAGCAAACATTACATTTCAGTGTAATAAAACCTGCAGACTCAAGTGGATATTCACAGAAATAATCATTTATAGTTAGCCCGAAGCTGCTTTAGATTTAAAAAAATGTGCTCTTTTTTTTCTCACTTGAACAGTTTCCCTCCTGCATCTTGGGAGCGTGTGGCTAATGAGGAGATGTGGCAAGCCAGGTAAGCATTTTTTTTTACAGGAGATTTCTTTCCTGAAAAAAAAAAACGCTGCGTCACAATGCACACTGCCCTGCTACAACATCTCCATAAACCAGTCTTGTGTGGTAGAGCATCTGCATGTACATTCTGTTTGGTGGCGGCATCTACATAAATCACTCCATGGGAGTGGTGCGTCTGGGAGTGTGGATCTGCACGGCTCACCCATCCAGCACTTAGCCCTGCGCCTGCGTGCTTTTTGTTGCAGGATGAAGACGGCTTTCTTTCTGTTTGACCTGGCAGAGAGGATGCAGGCAGAAGGGAAAGCTCGCCTCTATGAGCTGTCCTACACCGTGAGTCTCACCTAAATATAAGATCGTTCTCCATAACAGGGCAGATATACAGTGCTGTGAAACTGTCTTCGTCTCCTTACAATTTATTTTTCTACTTTTGCTTTTTTGTCGCACTTAAATGTTTCAGATCATCAAATGAATGTTATTATTAGGCAAAGATAACCTGAGAAAATACAAAATGCGGTTTTTTAAAGATAATTTTGTTTATGAAGAGATGAAATGCTATCCAAACCAACCTGGCTCTAGAGTTGGAGCCATCCTTGGTGGCAACAGCTGCAATCAGTCAATAGCGATAACCGGTGATGAGTCTTTCACTCAACCAATGGCTGGTTGTCTCCTTCAGGATTTTCTGCCAGAGAGCGGAATTCATAGTTTCACTAATTATAGCAAGTCGGCCCCCAAAACAGCCTCGGACCATCACACTACCACCACTGTGTTTGACTGTGGGTATGATGTGCTTTTTCTGAAACGCAGTGTTATTTTTAGATGTAACGGGACGCACACATTCCAGAAAGTTCCACTTGTGTGTCGTCAGTCCACAGAATATTTTCCTAGTCTTGGGGATTATAAAGACGTTTTTTTAGCCAATGTGTGACGAGCCTTCGTGTTGTTTTTTGCTCGGCAGCGGTGTTCTCCCATGAATGCCGTTTTTGCCCTTCGTCTCTTTCACGTGGTTGAATCATGAACTCTGACGAGGCCTGCAGAGCTTTAGATGTTTTGGGTTATTTTACCTCTTGGAGTCGTTTTGGACTGCCAGCCACTCCTGGAGAGGTTCACCACTGTTCCATGTTTCCTCCATTTAAGGATAACAGCTCTATTTAAGTGATTTCTTGATTCTTCAGGTCTGAACTCGGCTTTCCCAAAAATCTGTTAATTTATTATTTGACAAGTGGGGGCACATTCCCTGTAAGCCCAGGTTGGTTTGGATAGCTTTTAACTTTGAAACCTTCATGACTGTATTTCTCTGTGTGTGTTTGCTCCGCAGCTTTATAAAGAGATCGTGAGGGCCCACTCAGACTACCCTCCGAACTGGGACAAGAACCTGGCTCTGGCATGTGAGCGGCTCCTCCGCTCAGGTCACCGGGGCTACGGTCTGGACGTCCTGCTGACCTGCAGCATTCAGCACTTTAGGCTCTACTTGGAGAAGGACCCCACTGACCCCCAGGCACCGGCCATCCGATCAGCCATTACTCACCTGCTCAAGGAGAGAGACAGACTCCATTAAAGCCAGAAAACAAACTCGGGGATTCTGGAAGATTCCCATGGAACACCGAGAATGTCCTGGGAATAACAATACTGAACAAAAAGTCTTTAGCTACCCCTCATTTGTTTGTATTTTGCATCTAAGGAGTCATAATTATTTTGTGGTATATTTTGAAGTCTTCCTGAGCAATATATCCTTGGGAGTTTTGAAGATCTTAATTGTTTCTTTTATTAACATTTGCAAATTTTCCCCTCATTTTTCCATCCAGTACCTGGTCATTTTCAGATAAATCCCCTTTTTCTGTCAGCTAAGCCAGTTAACTCTTACTTATCATTCAGGTATAATAAGCAGCTAAGTAAAGTAATGAGCTGGTCTTGTGTCAGCACATGAAAAACAGTTTAGCAAAGAACAAATTTTAAATTGTATCTTTTGTTTCTCTAATTGCAGCTCGCTGCAGAAACACAATTTGTTCTCATTTCTTTAGCTCCATTTATAAGGAATGGTAAAGATAACATAGTTTGACAATCATACAGCTGCGCTTTTGCACCTACAAGGTGATTCCCAAAAACCTATTTGTCACAAAAATGTCCTGTGCTTGGAAGTGTTTCCTCTAAAATGTAAAGAAATCAGAGAAGTTGTAAGTTTTAAAACCGGTATCTTTAGCAAATGAGAAATATCATCTGAGTATATTCATTCACTTTTTGATTTATATGATATAATAGCTCTTTGAAAATACACTTTTTGGTAGAAAAACAGTTTTGACGTCAAACTGTGTTATATTCAGTATTTTTTGCAAATTTAATTAAAGAAACGGTACCAAATTGAGACATGCTGCTCTTAAGCACCCAAAGATACAATTTTATTTATATATTTAACTGATATTTAAATCAAATTTATGTTGATAATACTAGTTTACCCATTGAGTTAGGAGCTTTATATGTTTGAATTAGGTCAGTGTTAACCCACTTATTGTAAAAATGGGAAGACTGTATAGAAATTTTGTAAAAAAAAAGCAGCCAGTATCCAAAGAAAATGATCTTCAGAAAGCCTGTAGAAATGTTGCTTGTTAGCTTAGAGGCAAAATATTAAGAAATGAGGGATGACTCTCGTCTTTTGTTGCAGTCAGTTTGAGCCGCTGTGCCTCAGAAGAATACAAACTGATCAAATGGTGTTTGGTTTGACAAACTGTTTCTGGCCACCTTGACTTCAGAGACAGAAATGAAAATTCTCATGTATGAAAACTTGCCTTTAATTATCAAACAGAGCTCTAAGCAAACAGCAGAGCAGCACGGAGCCATTCTTTTTATAATAAATGTTTACAGCTGACCACCAGAGGGAAGGAGTCTGACTTCAGAGAGCCTTTTCTGATCTTAATTAATCCCGCTGCGCTCTCCTTAAACTCACCTATTCAGTCCTTCTATCTTTACATCTCTTTCCTTCTTCTCTCCCGTTCTGCTCTGAAAGGTCTTAACGTGTAGATTATTTTGCCTCAGTCTCTGCTCTTTTTTTTTTTTTTTTTTTTTAACAGTGGTGGGCCGTCAGGGCCAGCAAGGCCTTCTCTGCTGGCCTAACATAACCAAGAATCATCATAATTAGAAGTGATTAAGTGAGCGCCCAACAGATGCTGGTACAGTCACTGCCGTGTCTCCCACTCCATACCACCGGCTCGCCCCCTCCACCCACCTAACNTTTTTTTTTTTTTTTTTTTTACCCTCACATGAGGATGCCAAGGCTGAGATTGAGGGAAACCCAATTTGGGGGCAGAAAGGGGGGATTAGAGCAGCTGTTTAATCTAGGACAGACTTGCACAGTGCCGTGCCACGCAGGCCCACACACCCACCCCTCTATCCCTCCATCAGTCTATCTTGGATGGTCCTTTAAATGTTTAAAACTAATGGATTTGATAAGTGTTTTTTCCCCTCTCTTCCTTCCTAACAGGAGGGCTATAATCCCTCATGGATTTAAATGAAATGTGAAATGTCACAATGCCAGGGACCCTTTTAGAGGTGTGTTTCTGTGTGCATACGTGTTGATTTTTGTGCGCGCGTATGCTTAAATCTCCACTACAGATTTTTTTTTTAATTCCCTGTCCGAGCTGCACATAAACATGTTTGATAAACAGATTAGCACAATGAAAAGCAAAATGTTTTGATCGTTACGGAAGCACACTCAAAACAGATTCCAGGGACACATGTAGACATCGTGACTGTCAGCTTCCAACTTCCTGGAAACTTGACCTTTAACTCTGTGGTCGTTGACAGAAAAGAGTGGAAAACAAACCCTTAATGTGTCTTTGTGACTTTGGCATATTCTGGGGATCCAGTGCCTCAGTCACACACTTTGTTTCTCTTAATGAGGCATATAATTTGCTGTTTGAAGGTCGACTCATCATATCACAGAAGCTTTTTACAACTCAGCTGACAACGTCTGCTGTCTTAGATATGACGGAGGACAGAAAGTGAATGTGTAGGTTTTATGTTCAGAATATAATCTGCCTTTTCTACTCGAAGGGCTGGTTACTGCCTGTCAGCTGACTGGACGATGAGGTTTGACCTGCTCTTACACAGATGGTTTGGTGTCTGAGAAAACTCACTCTGCTCTCTACAGAACTAAATATTTAAAGAAAAAATTTGTTTTTCAAATTCTTGTGCTCTTTTTGGTACTTATATACTTTTAGATCAGTAGCTTCAACATTACAAGTAAATAAAACTGTGAAGTTCTTCCAAATTACATCTTTTTCCTTTTCCTGTTTTTTTTTGTGCTGTTTTTGCAATCTAACCACTTTTGCATACTTTGTGCTATTTTGGCCATCCATATGTCAAAACTTTCAGCTCAATCAGTGGATGGATGCCATGAC
Organism: Kryptolebias marmoratus; assembly: GCF_001649575.2. NCBI lineage: Eukaryota > Metazoa > Chordata > Actinopteri > Cyprinodontiformes > Rivulidae > Kryptolebias > Kryptolebias marmoratus. Next base: position 13,552,190 of record NC_051439.1, read on the forward strand.
TTTTTGTTTTTGTCACTTTTATACTTTTCTAAATATTTAACTTTATTTTAAGACATTTTTACCCATAGAAATACATTGAAATCTCTTCAATTCCTTCAAAAACATCGTTCTCTTTGAAATTTGCTTTGGCAAACTTGGTCTATTGTTGTTTTCTTATGCTACGTTTAGCTTATAGCTAGCCTTTTGCTACTTTTAGCTAGAGTTTTGTTATGTGAGCTTACTTTGCTGCTACCATTTTGCTTTTTTTAGCTAGTCTGTTGCTTGTAAGGCTTTTAGCTTATGTTTAGCTACTTTGTTTGTTACTTTTAGGTAGCCTTAGGATACTGCTAGTTTTTAGCTACTCTTTTGCTGTTTTAACTAGACTTGCTCCTTTTAGCTTTCAGCTAGTGTTTTGCTTCTTTTAGCTTAAACAACTCAGTTTCAGCTTTTTCAGCACAGTCATTCAGCCTTCAGCGTTCACACTAGTTTACTTTTTCTTGTTTACCTTTTCTCCTCTCACCCTGTCTCTCCTTAGCCCCTCTGCTCCCCTCTTTCTCTCCTGTTTCTGAGAGTCAGTTGCCCACCCTAAATCAGCAAGCTGCCGAGGATTGTGGGAACCCGTGGAATCGCCGTGACCAGGGGATGCAGGCAGGGAGCCACGGCGACGCTGGAATGTGGGGCGTCTGAGGAGATAAGAGCTGCCAGCCCGAGCCAGGGAGTGAGCAGGGATGCAGCAAGTAGGGGGGAAAGAGGGGGCGACGGAAACAGGGACAGCAGCAAGTCTGTGAATGGTGAGGGGTGATGGAGGGGGGGACAGAAACACAACACGGTAAACAGTCAGAGTGAGACAGAGAAAGAGGGGAGGGGGAGACTTAGGGGGGCACACACTGGAGATGGGAAGCCAGCCTTATTCCTCTTTGCATTTCATTTACATCCTTGGCCGTATCGACCAATCGGATTGGGAGCAAAGCCCAGGGCTTAGGAGGGGAATAAAAAGACAAAATGCCTTTGCTGCTTTCATCCCTCCCTGATAATACCCCTTCTGTTTTTCTTTTCTCCTTTTCTCTCGTCTATAAGTAGATACTGTCCGAAATGCCAGCAGAAAAGCGACACCTCCGCTTGCTGTGGATCTCAGATAGACCGAGCGGGAGCAGGGGCTGAAAAGGCAGCTTTAGTAACTGGGCCTATCTCCACTCCTCTCCCTCTCTCTGGCTGTGGATGGGAGCTCGGAGTGGGGAGAGGAGGAGGGCTCGGGGTGTGTTGGTTCGTGTTCGAGGGGAAGAAAGAATAGAGGGTGTGAGAGGCATGATATACTGAGCTGGCAACAGATTTTGCAGAATCTTACGCTCTGGAAAACTTTGCCTGCAGATCCCTTTTCCAAAGCATGAGAAACCTGTTTCAAGGATGTTTACCAGGTGCCACCCATCTTTGAGGAGGTTTCAGATGACTTCTACTGAACTTACCACATTTTTAGTTAGAGGTATTTTACTAAACTCAGGGGTTTCTAAAACTTCAGCCCGGTTCAGTGAAATGTTTTCCTAAACTAATTAAAGTGGGTAGAATTAGGCCCGTTAAGACTCATCTCAGGTTTTTGTTTGCTGTCACTCTTGAGTTGTGTGTTGTTGCTTTGCTTGTGTTTGTGTATCAGGCTGAGTACGAATGCAGGTTTATTTGCACAGGTGTTGTGTTACTGTTTGGATTAGTTTGCGCCTGTCAAGTGTTTATTCTGCGTTTACGGGACCATGCTATTGTCTTTGTGCTCCCTGTAAAGCTATCGCTGCCGATGTAGGGTCTATTTAAATTAGCGGCCATATTGAATTGGGTTTAATCTAAAAGGTAAAAGTTGGAGAAGCACATCCAATGATTACTTTCTGAGAGTTTCATTAAAATCCATCCTGTAGTTCTTGAGATATTTTGCTAAAGCTACTTACAAACACACATGCAAACAGAGGTAAAACAAACATTACTGCCTTTGGGATCGGATGATAAACAGGAGTCAGATCTGCTTTGTTGTAAAGTTTTGAGACAGAGAGGGTCTGCCTCCTGTCTCTGCCAGACTACAGGACTCTGCGTGGACTCCCTTCACCTTCACAGCATCCTCATCCTACTCCGCCCAAACAGCCGCTCCCTTAGAATAAATCGAACCAAACAATAGAGGCAAATATTGGTGGGATTAGAGGTCAGAAGACTGCGGAACGACACATCTTGTATTTCCAGGATCAATCCTCTTGGGAATTTCTGACACCTTCAGTGGTCTGGTATTCTGTGAGCAATACCTTTACTGTAAGTTTGTTTTAATCTGCCATTTAAAAAAAAAGTAGAATAACGAGTTCTTTACAACCGAATTAATATTATCTGGAAGTTCCTGTTGTTATCTTGTGTACACGCGTTTGTTTATTTGATGCAGCCCCCTCTCCGGAGCAGCATTTCTGTGTATCAAAGACAGCAGTGCAGAGCGTAATTGAAAATGGCTACCGTGGAGAAAGGTCTCTCTCCGCTTTGACTGAGAAGAAGCAGAAAAAGCCTCATTCTCCGCTCTCTTCTTAGATCTATTTAAATAATTGAGAAGTAAACTGACAAATTAGACACCTTTATGGACGCCCTTGGGCTCTCTCCAGGGTCCTCCACTTTTCCTGGTACAAGAGAGCCCCACTAGGCGCAGGATAATATCTGGTATGCTTTGAAAGCGAGGGGGGTGCTGTACTGTAGTGGGCCAGGAGGGGTTTCACCAATCAAGCGGGCCACACTTCCTCCCTCAGGTTCTAATTTTGTGCCACATTAAAGAGCTCGGCCTCCATTTAGGACACAGAGAGACATTTTCATAATTTGCCGGGTCTCTCAGCTAGCTCGAGGTGCCTTCTTGCTCCTTCTCTCACTCTGGATCTGAACGGAAAGCCTGAGGAGGAAGAGGGGGGGAATTCATTCGTCTCCTTTCAACCAACCAGCTTCAGTTCTGCATAATGTTGCTGCTAGGTGTGTGAAGCAGCTAATATTTATCTCTTTAATAACTCCCTATTAGAACTGAATATTGTTTGCTACATAAAGCCGACACTGCTTGCTGTCATCTCGCCGCCTTTCATGCCAGTTTTAGACTACGAACAACTTATCTTGAAAAATTATAGAGTTCTGGTCTTTAGTTTTTTGCCATTTTTGTTTGCTAAGATCAGTTGGCTGTGGCGGCCATCTTGAATCGAGTTAACTCCAAAAGTTAAGTGGTTGTAGTCGTACATCCAGTGATCACTTTCTGACAATTTCAGTAAAATCCCTCCACTGCTTAATGAGATATTTGGCTAACATATTTGGCTAACAGTGCAGACAAATGAACACACGCACAGACAGGCAAAAACCTTGCTCCACCTTTGCCTTTCGGCAGCAGGTGATAATAATATAATCCATGTTTTGTTGATGCATCAGAGCTGTATTTTGCATCTGGAGATGAGTTGAAGACAATATTCAGAATATTATCCGCTTGTATAACCATGCAGCTGTTATGGCCTGATGATAATCTATGTTTTAGTATTTCTATGCTAAGGTTAAAGTTGTGGCATGTCTTTTTGCTGACACCATCCTTTCAGCCTGCATTGATTCATTTGTGATTGGTCACATAATTCACAGTCTCAGGGGGCATTTCATCGCTGACAGACAAGCTAATCTAAAATCCCCCAATTTACAAATGAAAATCCCACCATCCAATTGAGCTAATAGAGGGACTTGAATGGGATAATAAGATGTGGTGTAATACTGTGTAAAAAGCCTGTAATGTTGTGTTGGTGTAAGAGCCCGTGTGACTGGCTGTTTGACTGTTTGCAGTGATTACAGGGGCCTGCGGGCCTGGCGGCGGCTCTGTGGCTGGGACGGGGAGCTTCTCCCTGGGCAAAGGAGATACGCCTGTCTGCCCCTTTCTGCTGGAGCTACGAGGATGTCAGGAGGGAGAGCGGCTCCCTGCGAGCTCTTGGGTTCCCCCGCCGTCGCCGGTCTTGCAGGGTCTCTGCTGTTGCAGTGCTTGCAGATGTGCACAAACAAGGGAGGATTAAAGCACAACGAATCTAAACAGACAAATGGAATTAGAGTGATGGGTGTCGGTGGGCTGGTTCACAGTGATAAACATAATGATGCTCTGTGTGTGTGTGAGTGTGTCTGGGGGATTATCAGTGATTAGGTGTGTGGTGTGTATGGCTGGGTGACTGTTTCTGGGTGTCTTTGTGTGTTTGCCTATCTGTCTGTGTTTTTGTAATTATGTGTCTGCATATGTACTCTGTTTCTAGTTTATGCATGTGTGATAAATGAGTTGTTCCATATGGCCTCACAAAAATAACTCTGCATGTTTGTGTGTGTACGTATATATATATATATATATATATATATATATATATATATATATATATATATATATATATATATATGGTCCCGTTTGGCTGCCTGTGCCTTGTGAGCATCAAAACCCCTCACCTAATATTGACCTGGAATATGAGGGTGAAAACTCATCTCGAAGAGTGCTCTGCTGGTTTTTGTGCAGATGTGTTGTTTTCCTGTGCCAGGGCCCACAAGTGTTTATGTGCTGAGGAGGTCAGGCTTGTGGAGGAACCAGCGGGGGGCCGGTAATCAACAGTCTGGGGCTTCCCAGCAGAAGGCTACGGGATTAGGGCTAAAACCCTGTCCTGCCAGATGGGCACAGCACATCCCCAACATCACACACAAGCACCTTCAGGACACGTCTCAGTCTGCCTCTTCCTCCTATGGACATTCAGGGATGGAAACCAGAGGTTAATTGAAGCATGCTGACATGATCACAAAGATTTTAGGTACTTTTGATTATTGAATTACAGTTGTGGATTTGTTACACTACCTTCAGATTGAAGGGATGCATATCACCAGCTGCCTTTCTTGCCAGAGTTTTTAACTAAGATTATCTTATGATGAGAATTAATGCCATTTTGGTCAAACATGGGAAATAACATTATGCTCAATATCACTAGATGTCACACCCTGAGGATGGGTGACGAATGACTCCCAGCTACTACCACACAAAATTTCAGCTCAGTAACTGTAAAACTGACTGATTTATTGCAAGTTTTGTGTTTGCTAAAGTCAATTAGTTGTGACAGTCATCTAGATTTGGACCAACTCCAAAACGGAATCAGTTGTAGACGTACAGCTGATGGTTCCTTTCTGCAAGTTTCATTTCAGTGGTTCTTGAGACATTTTGGTAACAGAAAGGCACGCAGAAAATGGGCAAAAGCACAACTGCACCCCCTCTGGGTTTTGATGGCGGGCGATAATGACATTCAGAACAAGTGTAATGAATATATCGCTCATCATCTAGCTGAGGAACTGACAGAAAAGCAGCTGTGCTGATTTCCTCTTCAAAGTGCCAGGTGGTGGACAGTGTGGCCAGTCAGCAGGTTGGGGGATATCAGAAATGAGGTTGTTTTGATGTGCTGTATGTCAGAGCCACAGGCTACACTGAAATGATAAAGTGTACGTGTGAGGGAACGACTGCAGACTGGTGGCTCGGGCACCAGCAGTAGGTTGATTGCTTCCTGCTTGGCTTTTATCACACATAACATGCACTAAATAGCATCAGTAGGGTTAAGTATAATCACTTGACTTTTGATTTTTTTTCCTTATATATTCATCTAATCTTTAATCCTTTTCTTCAAATTAATTGTTTTATTTCCTTTTAACTTGTCAACATCCTTGCAAATAGTCAACAGAAACTGTGGGTTATCCAAATCCAAGCATGCGGCAAGTAAACATTTCCATCCTTACAGTCTGGTTTCAGGTCTGAATAAATATAATTTTAACAGTGTGCACATGTTAGAGTGAAGTATTTTGTAGCGTTGACCCTGCTGTGGAATCCCAGCCCACCTGGATCTGTTTTCCAGTACTTCCCCACCATGACTTAGAAAATCATTTCTGCATTACTAGAAAGCAGATTACACGAGACAAGTGTACAAACAAATAAAAGATTACAGGCTGTGAACATGTTTCAGTCTAATGCCCTTTCAACATGCAGTGCTCAGCACAATGCCTTCCTCTCCCCAAGCTAAATTTGGATTTTCCCTCTTATTTGAAGGCCTGCTGGCCAGCTACGTCTTCCACCAAGAGCACAACCTCTGTAATGAGAGTGTTCCACACCAACGGCCTGTCTCCTCTGCTGTATTAGTTAGGCTTTGGAGTTCAAGTGACTACGGGGTTTAAACACAGATTCTTTTTTTTTTTTGAAGGGGGGGGGGGGGGGGAAAGACTTGCTGTTGTTCTTGAAAAGCTGTGTTTATCCAGGATTAGAGACACCAACATGTTAATAATTGTTTCTCACAGAACTGCAAAGAAGCACTTTCCTGTAATCCCCTAATCAGGCATTACACCTCTGAGCGAAGCCACAACGCAGGCGCGTGGTGTCTGTGACGCAGCACGCCTCCAATGTGTGATACACGCACATCGCCAGCGCCACACCCACAATGTACAACATCAACTCTATTCTGCTCCTTTGAATTGGTTTTCCTGCAACAATTTGGATCAGTAGTTTTTGTTTTCCTCTGTTGTAATGTTTTAAATGATGCATCTCTGAATGTACTTGTCATTTGTCTTTTATTTATCCAATGTAAAAAGGGTGGTGTTTTAAAATGTAACTAAACTTTGTGCAAAAAGTAAGGAAATTGGTGTTTGGTTGATTATTACTTTGTTGCAAGAATGCTTCCTGGCAATAAATCTTATACCATTGGAACGCCTGTTTATTTTGCTTCAATGGAGCCACATTTCTTTGGAAAATGTATTTTGAGCAGCAGAGTTGAGTATGTGGGTTGCGCCCATGAAAAACTTGCCAAATCTTCTCTGCCAAATGGCTTATTGTGCTACTGACTCTTAGTTTGGTGGATGATTGAAGTCTGGAGATACAAGACACATTGGCAATTTAACAATTTATTCATTTAACAAACAGGGGCCTCAGTAGCACAAGGAAGAACCATACAAAGCCAAAACAACTTGGCACCTCCTCCTCATGCTGCTCACTGCTGTGGAACCGACCCATTCTCAGCTAGCATTTGTCACAAGTCAGCCAATGGGGTTTTGTCGTGTTAGAAATTTGAGATTGCCACTGGTTGCTCACAGGTGCTGATAATCAGGTCCCAATCAGGCACCTGATTGGACACCAGAAGCTCAAAACAAGCAAAATAATCTATTTGACATTGGCAGAGAAGATTTGCCAAGCTGATCGTGGTCTTGTGTATAACTAAGCTGAAGCTGACAAATTAGCTCAAATTTCTTTAAACTGATTAGCATAAATGTTTAGCTGCCTCATTTGGGAGCTACAGAAGGAAAGGTGAAACCACCCCCACCCTATGCCATGTTTCAGTCTTTTCCATTTCTTAGTCAGCTTTTTTTATTTTCTTATTATTTAAATTCTTGTTTTATTGTTTGATTTGTGTGTGTGTGTTCATTGTCAGGCCTGAATGTTTGCTTGTTGTCTCCGCGCCCCGTCTCCTCCTCGGAGCGCCCGGTTGGAGAGTGCGGTGAGGCGATCTGCAGGGATTAACCTGGGGAATTTAATTAGTGAAGCTGTCGTCTCTGTTCCTAACATTTCAATCTCGCCGGGCTGGTCGGCGGTGCTGGACCTGGACCTGAGATGGCTGTCGGCTCGGGAGGGAGGAGGCGGGAGGGTCGCATGTAGACTTCAGAGGCAAGACACGTGTTTAACAAACAGATTAGTCCTGGTGGAGTGTGATGGAGAGGCAGATATATAGCCTAACCACACCTTAAAATGACTTTTAACCTTAGAGTTTTTAAAATGCAACTATAAGCAGCTGTCTTTTTTTTACATTGATTCTTTTGTCTATTGGTGCTAAAATAGAAAAAATATCAAAGCAACACATTTTGTTTTGACATTATGGACCTTAAATTTGAATAAAATCATGGTTATTGGTTAGAAATTGACCAAATGTTTGGATTTGCCTGTGCAGCTAGAATCATTGATGTGCATTTTTTGATAGAATCAATGCTATAATTATTTTGTGAAATGCATTTTGAAGTAAACATTTGACATTGTAGATCTAAAATTAGTGGATTTAAATTCCATTTTAGGGACAAATAGTAAGATTATTTGGTATTTTGTTCTGATTAGTATTATTTGTGCACCCTGAGTTGTTGGCCCAGAGGTGATGTTGAGGAACACTATTGTTGAGTAACCAGGATGAGCTTGGAGTAATCACAATTCAATCTAAAGCCACACTATTGCATTGTAATCCTGATGCTAAACTCCCCATTACCCCATCTGGGACCCAACGACAGCCCACCCTCCACCTGTCCCCCCAAAACACACACAGCCATTCAGATCAACTGTGGCAGTGTGTCCTGGTGCCTGGAGGGAGGGAGAGAGAGGGGAGGAGGAGGGGAGGAGGGGGGGAGGAATCATGTCCAGCAAATTAAAAAAGCTGCTGCAGGAATGTCGCCAAGTCCCACAGGAGCGAGCAGCACCCGTCCCTCTTCCAGGGCTGACCCGCTGGTCAGCAGTGAATCCCCTGTTTGTATTCCACACGCACACCGGGCCCCGGGGAGCGCTCCTGTGGGACTGCTGATAATTTAAGTCAAACACGATGTCCCTGCTTGTTTGACACCCATTTAGAGCTTTTCAATCACATGTGTTTGCTGCAGTCCATTAGAGTGGGATCCGTGTCACACGCTTTCAGAGAACTAATCAATTTTATTTGATAGAGTTCCTTGTGTCAAAACATTTCTTTTTCTTTGAATGATACAGCCTGATAATTCACTGTAGGTTGGAGGTTTTTGGCTATGATAAAGATTTATATATTTTTTATTATGTTTTTTATAAAAGTAGGTTTGAGGACTTTGCTCCCCACCCCCACTGTGCCTCCCCTTCATGCCCCCCTCCCTTGTTGTGGGCTGACTAGTGTCAGTGTGCCACTAATTAAATACTCTTAAAGAGCTATGGAGCATACTCATTAATGAACTGTAGCATCCTGACTGTCCAAGGAGGGAGTGAAGTGGGGAGGGGTTAGTTCAGATTGCTGGCTGCATGGCTCACAGTTTAACTGGTGTTGAAAAAACTCAACTATATTCTTAATTATTTATACAACACTATTTAGCAAGTGAGGTTCTATATTTTTATCTGTTGTTGATTTCTATGAACTGTCATGTAAGCTGTGGTTATATCTGCCCTATACAATAAGGGCTATAACAACAATAACACACCCACAAAAAAAATCTACCAGCTGCCCCCTTCTTGCCATTTGTTTATTCCATTTTTATGGAAATGCAAAACAAAACAAATGGCCATGTTTGTCCTTATGAAAGTAGGCCAAACAACCGCTGACAAACAAGAGGGGGAGTTGTAGGTCAGGGCGCCACAAGCCATGTGTAACCGTGCCTGTTGAGAGAGCATGTCACGCTGTAGTAAGCCACAATAACACACAATAACATACAGACGCTCCTGCCAGAATGATGTAACACCGTCTAGACTAAACAAAAGCACATTCAGGAATATCTGTGATAAAGAATCTCACATAAAAAATTCCAAAGCAGCTTTTATCAGACAAATATATATTTTTTAATTTTATGTAAATTATGAACAGATGTAAGGATTTCATGCATGACAACAATACTGACTGACCGTACAATGGTCATAGAAATTCTAACTCAGACTCTTCAAGCTTTATTTAGCACTTTAAGTGGTAAAGTGTGTGTTGAAACTCAAATGCAGCATATCGCCGCAAACACTTCACATCAGGTGTCAAGAACAGTGGTTGTATGGTGAAGATTTGGGCTGGTGTTGCAGTGACTGAGTCAAACTGTCTGCACACCAAAGTGTCCCAAAGTCAAATGTGAGGTTAACTGTTTCCTAAAAGTGCTTCTAAAAGCTGCAGAATCTGAAACTTATTACACACTTTTGAATTTTGGCTTAGTTGTAGTGGAATAAGAAGTTACATCATGTGCAATGTCAACATATAAGTGCTTCTTTTGTCCTGATACATAAAACGCTGAAGATGAAAAACTGTTACCATGACTCCATGTGCTCTTACTGTTTTGTTTTTGAGGAAGTGATGAAGCATTTTTGTTTACATTTGTCTCAAGTTATGTTAAATACTTTTGGGATCACAAATTGTTGAAGTTTTCTTACAGGCTCTTCATTTCCTACAGCTGCAGCTGGTTGGTGAGGGTCATGAGTCGCCATCTTTGCGCCCTGCCACAGCTTGAATCATGTGTTATGTTACTTCATTTTTCCTTGTTGACCTTCAGGTCAATCCTCGTGGCTCAACTTGACCTGGCCTCAGTGACCCCCCTGAACCTGAGCCCAGACCCTCACAGCGTTAATGTGGTGTTCTTTACTGGAGTTCATAAACCACCGCAGCACATTAACCATGGACCTGCTGGGACCTGCTGATCTAACTGTAGCAGTCACTTGTAGTTTTACTTTTTAAGAGCTCAGTTTTATTGATGTATGAAGACGGTTGAATGTTTTTGTTTAAATTTTTGTGTTTGTTTGTTAACAGTTTTCATAACATGTTCAAGAATCGCCACATTGACAAAGAAATCATTTAAGCCTTAACGTGGATTTGACCTGTTTTAAAAATATGAAATCATTTATCATGCATAAACAACCCCCTTCTTTTATCACAGCTTGACTTCATCACTGTAATATGAAGTCTGGATGCAATATTTTGATTGTTGTGAAATCTTTCATAGAGCTTTGTGTCATGTATTTTGGCTGAGGAGCTGATGCTTGTTAAAATTAAAGTTTTTTTTCATAATTGTTTGAAAGGAAATAGCAGAGCATCTAGGTAGTATCTCACTGAGCTGCGATTGTTGATGACTAGTTGGTGAATGGCATTCATGAGGAAGTCTCCATGATGTCTCAAAGTTTTATCACAAACTGTCTCAAGAGCTCTATAGCTATTCCACAAATTTATGTGCACTGCCTAATGTGTATGTGAGCTGTGCACACAAACACAGGCTGTGATTTTCAAAAACTGACCACTCAAAACTCAGCCACGTGGCTCGATGGTTGCAGACATTCAGAGTTCAGTGAGCCCCACATAAAAAGTTCTCAACGATTTTATGGCTTTTGTTGAAATTATAATCTCAGTTGTTCTCTATAAGGTGGTCTCTGTCAGTCCTAAATACTGAATGTTAAAAGATATTATTTTTCATGTATCTTAGGAAACTGGTGAAGATTATGAATGAATAGAATACACGCATTAATAGACCCATGTGAGTGCAACCGGCAGCAGAAGCTGACCTGTTCTATTTCTACTCTGTATTCAAGTGGACCTCATTTAATTATAAAACATGCAACAGTTTTTAAGTAAGCACCCTCCACCTCTCACACATGCATCACACTCTTTGTGTTCAACCCTCTCGTCTGGCACAATACCTCAGGTTAGAGCCTCACACACAACAGATGCCCCCTGACGCTCATACGCATAAAGCGGGCACGTGATGGACAGCCTGGGGTCCAGAGGCCTGCCAGCCTCATGGCATTGTGTTCCCCCCCGGGCAGGCAGCCGGCCTCTCTAAGTACCCTTTTGTTTTGGTTTGAGGGTAACAAAGCAGTGGCCAAGCCGCCGGTGTGGCACGCGCACTTCCCCCTGGTCTGTGACCCAAACAGGTGGATAGGAGGGAAGGGTTGGTGGCGGCGGGTGGACCAGGAAGGGGGAGGGGGGGCTGCATCTGTCCTCAACGACATCCCGGGTCAGCCCATATGCTCCCAGGGGAGAGGGGAACAGCATGCAGCTAACCAGACTAACTCAGAGGGGAACAGAGATGTGATTAATATGATAAAATGGTCAGTGAAGGATTTTAAAACTGTTAAATTAGCTGTATGAGAGGGGAAAAAAGATTTGAGAAGAGGATTTTACTTTGAATAAAAGCTTCTCAACCCAAGTTAAGTGTTTGGGCGACAAAATGAGACACAGTTCTGTCAGATCGACCCAGCAGCATCATGTCTGCAACACACAACTGTCACTGTTTGTTCATGCAGATGGCTCAGTTTTAATCTGGCTCTTATTGAGTCACAAACTGGGCCCTTTCTTACTGAGTGTCCATGTCTCAGTGTTGATCTGAGCAAAAAAAATAAATTAGTGGTTTAAAAATGATCAATATTGATTGAATGTGCATCTGTGTTGTGTGATTATTAAAACAGACAGAACCTTGAGTTGTTTTTAACACGAACCACCCTGAAACACTGAAGCTCATCTGTTTGAAAACTGCATGAAGTTGAAATGAAGACAAGGATTGTCTGAATTAAACTAGTTCAAGATTTAGATGAAAGAAATTTCACAAATTAACTTTTTTTTTTTTTTTAAAGTCTGAATGAGTATGTGGGTTGCACCCATGATAAACTTGCCAAATCTTCTCTGCCAGAGCCAAACAGCTTATTTTTCTATTGACTCTTGTTTCAATGGCAATCAAATATTTCTACAGTCTGGGATCAAACTTTATCCTCCAAGATGACAATGCTCGCCCCCACAGATTGGGGTTTATCAGAGACTATTTGGGGGTGGAGAGGATGAAATGACCTGCCTGCAGTCCTTACCTGAACCACATTAAACACCTGTGGGATCAGCTTACAATGTGCTGTTTGTTCCACGGTGACCAACACAACCACATTAGTCGACTTGTGACAAATGCTGGTTGACAAATAGGATTTTATTACACTTCTGTGTAACCAAACTGGTGAGCAGCATGAGGAGGAGCAAGGCTGTTGTTGCTGTATGTGGTTCTTCCACATGCTACTGAGGCCTCTGTTTGTTAAATGAATAAACTGTTGAATTGCCAATATGTCTTGTTTCTTCAGACCTCAATCATCCAATCCTATAAATGACACCAAACAAGAGTCAGTAGCAGAATAAGCTGTTTGGCAGAGAAGATTTAGCAAGTTTTTTTTTTTTTTTTTATGTGAGCCCTTCAGCTCTGCTGCTCAAGACAAATGCATTGTCTCAACAAATGTGGTTCCGTTTAAGGGGAAATAAAAAGGCTTTCCAGTGGTATAAGATTTATTGCCAAGAATCATTGTTACAACAAAGAAATAATCAACCAAATCAACACATTTTCTTACTTTTTGTGCTCAGTATATTTTAAAAAAAACACAATTCCTGAAGAGTTCATTAGATTTTGACTCTGGAAAGTTGGGAAAATATAAATTTTCCCTAAATCAGGTCAGTCTCTGAACTTTTCTCTTGTAAGGTTTAAATATACCCCACTCAGAGCTGAGTTTAGGGTTTTGTTAGACTTTTTTCCCTACCTTTTTAAAAAAAAAATTATTTTTTTATTTGCCTATTCATTTATTTATTGAGTTTCATTTTTTTCATCTTGGTAAGTTCCTGTTTCACTTAAGAATTTGCTCATTCAGTGGGAGAAAACAAGTCTAGAACCTGTTTATCTAGTTTTAGATTTAATCTGACTGTTGGTAATGTGTTAACTGACCCTTTTGTGTGATTTCAGATGTAACAGAAAAAAAAAATCTATATCTATCAGCTATTATCACTTCAGGATGACATTCTTGAACATTTAGGTGAACCAAAGAATCTGCAGTGAGACATTAAAGTTCAGCAGCTGGGAGGAAACAGGCTCAGTCGTGTGAATGTGGCGCACCAAGAAGTTAAAGTCTGTTTTGAAGACGGCTGCTTTCATGTATTCAAGGCACGCTGCTGGATAAAAGCGTACACTTGCTGGCCTTGAATTCAGAGGGCTTAGCTTTTTGTGCGATGACACCCCTGAAACAGTTCATTGATGTATAACACTCAATGAAATATTGAAATAAGCAAAGAATAAATTCTGCCTCTGGGGCTGATTTGCTTTTTCTTCATCTCTGCGCGCTAACTGTCATCCATCTGATAGAGAGCTGTGGGGAGGTAATGAACAATTAATATCTTACCTGCTGTAGATAGCTCTTTGAACAGCCTTTAAGACAACTATTTAAAAAAACTGTGTCCATTACAGTAATGTTAATTCATTATATTGACTGTTTGGGTTAACATGTTTTCCTTTACTGAGGCTCAACATGTCGTTAACCAGAAACAAGCTTCATATGCTTGAAGCTAAATGCATCCAATTTAAAATATTCATCCGTCAAAACTGTATGTGTGACCTCCTGGACTCTAGCTGCATTAATGACCATTAGACATCACTTAGAGGTGATTAAAAATTTCAGCATTTTTACCGTGCTGCAGGCAGTGGGGCACAGACTCATGCATAATCCAATATGAAAATCCGTCTCATAAAGAGAGTTTTAAACATTGCAGGGCAAACATTTAACCTGCAGATTTAAATGACATCATGTTACAGAGTTTAAGAACAATTTAAATAGTCCAAAAATCTAGTTTTTGTATTTTATATTTTCTTAACTTCTATATGCCAAAATCAACTTTTTTGATTTTTCAGAAGCGCCCTTTAAATGGACTGCATATCTAGCTGAGCTTTCACTAACTAGGTATTAACTCAACCCATAATGTTTTTTAACATATGCTGAGGTCTGTTAATCTTCTTATGGGTTTGAATTTTTCCCTCTCTCCATCTCTGAATAGCTTAACAAAATTGCTCCAGTAATGGATGGTTATATCCTCATCCATCGCCCTCCTCCCTCCAACTATAACTTGAAATAGGCCATCAAGTGGCTAATGAACTGATAAGCCCTCTGTGTCCTGTGGGGCTTATGAACATCATAAGCCAAATGTTTGGGCATATTTGGTGAGACATTTTTTTTAAAAGAGCAGTAATGTGGCCAAAGGACCCTGTTGCTGCAGCTAGCACGCTATGAAAATGCCTCTTTTATGTGCATGGTTTTGCCACAGGTTGTAATAAATCTTGACAGGTTCTGAAAGATATGTTAAAGTAATTTGTGTATATATATATTTTTTAGAATATATCATAACTTGTGTGACTGTGTGGCCCTGTGCTTCAAGCTGCTGGTATCATTATCAGTCCTGGATCTGTGTAAATCCATGGATTTGTGTGAGAAATTAAAATAACATGCTTTTTACTGCGCTTACTTCAAATCTCTCTTTAAAAAAAAAAATCTAAATCTGTTATTATGTAGGTTTCACAAAACCCTTTTAATTTAATCTTTGACAAGATTATCAAATTCATTGATGATGTCACAAATTTAAATAATTTAAAAAATGCAGACTATAAGCCTGGATAAACACTTTCAAGGGAATACTACAGGATTAGCTTAAAATCGTATTTATTTTTTATTATTTTTTCATACTTGTTAGCACATTTTACATATTGTCATGTTGTTGATTTTAATTTTATTTGTTTTGTCTTAAAAACACATTTAATTTATTTGAAGCAGGCTATCATACGCTGCAGATGTTGTGCTAATTTAGCTGAGAGGCTGAAAATGTTTTTTTTGCTCATTTTCACAAACTGTCCCACATTCCTGGACAGTTTTGATAATCTCCCTGTTTGTCTTCAACAACTATGAAAGTGGATTAATTTGAATTTTCATTAACAATACTTACTTACTTCTTTGTGTTTTTTAATGAAGTCGGGGAAAAAAAGTTGTTTTCAGGTTTCACCTGCAAACTTTTGCAGAGAATCGTCGTCTCATAAACATCAAATACATAAGCTGGGTACAAGAGACTACCTGTATTAAATTACTAAATGTCTAATAATACAGTTATTAATAAGGCTGAAACACTTTATA
Source organism: Kryptolebias marmoratus (assembly GCF_001649575.2). NCBI lineage: Eukaryota > Metazoa > Chordata > Actinopteri > Cyprinodontiformes > Rivulidae > Kryptolebias > Kryptolebias marmoratus. The sequence continues at coordinate 13,567,830 of NC_051439.1, forward strand.
AATAAATGGCTATTTTTGTATTAGTGGTTTTTTTTTTTTTGCAAAATAGTGAGCCAAATCCACTTTTTTTTTCATCTGCAAGATCTTTAACATCAAATATTTGTCAGGAACATTGTAATAAATAAGTACAGGTCAAGTGACAAGCAGGAAAACAGGTAAAATAAAATCATTAAAGGTACATGAGAAATAACAAATATTGCACTTGATTTTTAAACCAAAAGACTGCATCATATGAGGTGTCTAAGTCTTATTTAAGGATTTAATAATAAGTTGTGAATTGTTTCCATCTTGATTAATACCTAATTATCAAGCTTTTATGGGTCTTTTAAAAGGTTAGTTTTATTTTGAAGTGGACCCTTGTGTTATCACTTACTCTCCTTCAGTTTGCCCCTCAATCCTGACCTCCTGGTGCAGAATCCTCCTGCAGCTGCAGTCCTCCCGGCCTCAAACTTCTTACAGGTTGATGCTTTGCAGAAGAGGAGGAGGGTTAATGCAGCGTCTGTTGGGCCCATATGCTATGTTGCACTTCGGTCTTGATTAAAACTCATTAAGGTTGGAGTAAGGTGGATGCATGGCACCCCCTTCACACATACACACACACACAAACACACACTCTTTATGACGTGCGCTCTGAGACACAAGCTGTCTCAGATGATATCAGTAAGAAATTATCATCTTGCTTTAAGAAAGTGGTTTAGAATGTCCTGTTTTCTCACATTCTACTGTTTTGTTGTTAGATGTGGTGCCATTTTATATTCATTGCATTGTTGTAATTATTTTTGGATTAAAAGAAGCCAAAAAATGACTAGAAATCAAAATATTTTCTGCAGATTTTCTGGTCACTTATAGATCCGTGATCTGGTTCTGTCAGTTTCTCTGATATTTGAAAGTGACCCTGCAGTCTGAAACACTTTTTTGTCCAGGAGTCTGTGTGAAGGAGTTGTTGACGCTGCTCAGACGCATCTCATGAATATTCAGGTTCCTATTGTCTCCAAGTTCAATTGTTTCATTGTTTATGGCCATAACGGCGCATACTTGTGGGCTGCAACCACAAGCCTGAAATATTCTTGTTTCCAACTCACTTGTTTGTTGTAAAATTAGCCATTAAAAAAAATAAAATACACCCTCACATATATTTTTTTCCTGACCACGCAGGAGTCGTATCAAAGTCTCTCTCCTATTTAACGCGTCGATTATTTCAAGCAACGCTTTTAATTAGTGCGCTCCTCCAATGAAAGAGAGATTATTGGCAATGTCAAGGATGCTAATTGAATGTTGGACTTCTAACAATTAGCCCACTGCAGAGCCATGTCGACTCATTACAGATCCCAGACCCGCTCTGACTTTAAAGTCGGAAACTTGAGAGTTGGACTCGAGAGCAACAAATAAAATAAAAAAACAAACCCCCTGCAGCAGATTTTGCTTCAAGTGCAAACCTTGATTAGACAAAATAAATATTGTCAAAGGAGGGTTAGATGTGGAAAACGTTGTAATACAGGTTTATAATTTGTCAGCTGCATTTGATAGTGACCTTATTTATGAAATTGTGGTAATTATTCTGCTTTTGGTGCGCAATTTTATTCCTTGGAGATTCATTTTATTTATTATTATTTTTGTTTCTTTAAACAATCCACATGTATTATATTACTGTAACATTAGTATATAATATAATATAATCTAAAAACATGTCCTTATGTCGATGCTTCAAACCCGGAAAAAACAATCCTGGAAGTTTCTTTTTTATTTTATTTTTCCCCACATCTTTTCTTTTTATTACACTCCAAGCTGCTCACTGATTCTGCAGTAATTTTATCTATTTTTCTCCCCATAGTTACAGTAATATTTGGAGCTAAAATCAGAAGGTTCGTGTAGGGATCGGTAAACTGAGGCTCCGGGGCTTTAAATGAGACCTCCCCGCCGGTGAATTATTCGGATTGACATCCAGCAGCCACTCTCTGGCTAAATAAAACAAAACAAAACACCGGGTTCCTCCTTTAAATAACGGAATAATTTAAGTTTATAACTCTTATCGGCACCGGATGGAGGTAAAATGCTGCGTCTTGTTTCCAAAACAGCAACTGAGAGATGGAACATATGTAACGATTCTGTTGGAATAAGTGCTTCCTAATTACGGATGAGAAAACAGAGCTCGATCAGAACTGACAAGTCTAATTATGACTCACTTAGATGGCAATTAGTGGCCTAATTAAAGCGACACTGCGCATGTGCCAGCCGTTAACCCAAACACGTTTTCAAACAAGGTTCCAACGGGTGACCCAGTTTATGTTTCCCCTCCCGAAAAAACAAACAAACCTGTGTGATGCCAAATGGGACGGCAAACGTTCGCTTCTGAAATCCCACCTGGTTGCCCCAGCACACACACACACACACACCTCTCAGACGCACACAGGCACGCACACACAGATCGTTTCTCGGTGAGAAGAGTGAGCTCACAGGAACCTTTATTCATGTCTTTTCAGCGGTGAGGCCACACCGTCTTTGGGAGCCAGTAAAAGGATCCACAATCACCGTGTGTTGAGATCAATGAAGGGGGGTTGGAGGGGGCAAGTGTAGAGCTCTCAGCAGCCGAGAGTCTTTTCCAGCATGACCTAACCCCTTTGATTATCACCACCAACCACCGCCGTGCGCCTGCAAAGCTGCAAAGTCTCGTCTCTGTTGTGGTAATTTAACCAGCGGGCTTTTCTCTTTTTTTAGTTGTCAAAAAAAAGGTAGAAATCTATTAAAATCACAGCAGAGAGTCTGACGCGAGAGGGGCTCACAAACTGTATACAACACAACAGATCACAGTTTTAAAGGCTAGCACAAATAAAATAATAATAAAACACACATATGTACCATTTATTTAAGTCTCACACTGATTGTCTTTTAGAAACTACATATTGATTCCTTATAAACACTTTTTTTTCCTTAAATAAAGTAGTGCATCCGTGTCCAGTATCCTCATGTCTCCCGTTTCCGTGGCTGTGCTGTCTCAATTCCCCTCAACAGGTGTTTTATTATTATTTTTTAAAGTTATTTTTACGCACGGAGGCACGCACCGACGTGGATGAGGTTGAAAGAACGTGAAAAATCTATTTGCCAGTGCTAAAATAAATTAAACATCTCCTTTAGGAGGACCGAAAACTCGAGGCCCCCCGGGAGCCCCTGCCTCTCCGTGGCTCTTAGTCTGGTTTAGTGTTTTATTGAAGGGGGTGGAGGGGAGGTGGGGGGGTAGACGCTGTGTGTCATGTTTTTTTGTGCGCCGGTTCTGTTTACAGGACCTGGAATTTCCACGAGGACGTTTGATCCTTATAATCCAAGCAATCGGCATTGAAGTTCAGCTTCCAGGACGCGGCTTGGTCCTTATAATCCAAGCAGTCCGCCGTGGAGTTGAAGCCCAGGCCGGACGCGCCGTAGCCCTGGGTGGACAGGGACGCCGGGGACTGGTTCAGATGGCTCGTGACCGCGTTCGTGCTCATCGGACTGAGGGTCGAGCCGGGGCCCGACAGCTGGTGGTGCATGGGGGTGAGGTAGGAGCCGCAGTCCATGCCCCCGAAGTAGGACGTGGATCCGGCGTAGCCCTGGCTGTAGCCCGAGGCCTGGGTGTAGGTCATGGGGTAGGACCTCTGCATGCAGGAGGAGGAGGTAGACAGGGGGTCTGACAGGGGAGAGATGGACGCCGGACTCCATATGGACACCGGGGCAGTGCTGGTGGAGATGGCAGGGACCGTGGTGGTGCTGGTGGGGGGCGTGAACTGGCCGCTGGCTCCGCTCTCAGAGCTCACCTCTCTGCTCGGGGAACTTTTCTTTTTGGGAGGTCGGACCTTGTTCTGTCCTCCGTTCTGCTGCTGCTGCTGCTGCTGGCGACACTTTGCCCGCCTGTTCTTAAACCAGACCTGAAAATAAAGAAATTAACACATTAAAAAAATCACCGATTATAGCTTTAAAAAATATCCGTTTTTTAAACTTACATGTCAAGGAAAAAATGTTTACAAGGAATTCCTACAACAAGGATTTTCTATATCAAAATACTTGCAAGGCTTTTTAAAAATGTTTTGAATCCAAATAAATTTGTCCTCACATTTGATTTATTTTTGGTTAAAATACATGAATCTATTTACTGTTTACTTTAAATCTTGCGTTATGATTTAATTTTAAATATATATATTAAAGATAAGAGATCACATAAATTTAAATTAAACAATAGATTGTTTACAACCCGTTTAAAAATATTTGTCTAACTGAAAAAAACTTTAGTTTACAGAATACTTTGGATTCTTCTCCAATAGATGCCAGCAGCGCACAATATTAACAGAAAAAACGGAAATACATTTTTTGCTGTATTTTTTTTTTTAATGTATTTAATATTTTATGGTAGGTGCTTTTCTAAACCCACCTGTACTCTGGACTCAGGTAGATTGATCTTCAGCGCCACTTCCTCGCGCATGAATATATCCGGATACCTCGTTTTGGCGAACAACGCCTCCAAAACGTCGAGCTGTGCGCGCGTAAAAGTAGTCCTCTCTCGTCTCTGCTTCCGTGGCGTGGCTGCAAGTACAGAAAATGTCAAATTGTAAAATGAAAATACAATTTTGCAAGTAGCTAGGAAGATTATGTAAATAAATGTGTGACTAACAGAAACGAACAAGTTATATTTTGTTGTTTGCGCAATTACGCACAATCTGGAACACCGGTGGGTGCCAAATTGACCTACTTGAGTTTAACGTTTCAAAAGATTAAATAATTTATTGCATTATACAAAAAGTCATAATTCATATCTATTTTATAAATAAAATAAGGATAATTTTTGGATTTAATGTGTTTCTGCTTCTGTTGGTTAAACAACTAGTTTGTAAAATAAAGTAAAATAACCAAAATTATATAATATAAACTTTTTAATTTAGTTTTTTTGTGTGTGAATATTCCGTATTTATTAAATCCAGTTGCTGCTTGTCCATACAGGAGCACGAAGAGCTCCATAATCGCGTCACATTTGATTTGTTTGTTCGTTTATTTATTTAAGGTGAAACTCACCTGGATAGCCCACAGATGGATGTAAGAGATCCATCCCGGAAGTAGTTAGGCTCAGGCCGTTGACCGTGTAAGGTGGTTGCTTTAGATACGACATCATGCTAATGTTTGATTGAGGCCCGAAGTTGGAGAAAATTTTGAAAAGTGATGTCGCTCCCCGAGGTGTCGTCTGTTTTCCGCGAGTCCGTGTTATGCCGGGCACCTGTTTCAGAATAATAAGAGAAGAAAGAGAAGAAAGAGGGAAGAGGTGACTTCTTGTGGAGTGATATTAGCTCAGTTTACACGGAGTTGTGAGGAAATAAGCCCTCTCCAAAGACGCATGTCGCCTCTCATAAAGCATCAAGCACATCTCCAGCTGTCCTCATCGCACCAACCCCCTCCCCCCACACCCCCCTCCCATGAACCAAAAACAATGCACGAGCGTTTCAACTGCAGCAAGTCGCTTGAAAACGTGATTAAAGTAATTTAATCGCCCGATGAATTGTATAGATTTTACTTTTTTATTTTGTATGTTTCTAAACAAACCAAATCTAGGTAAACATGTAATCATCTGGTTCGTTAGAGTGACATAAAAAGATTTTTTTTATCTTGTTCTGAAAGGAATCACGAATGAAATAGGTTTTGCTTTTAAACAGAGATGATTTCAGGCAGCAATCCGGTGGAAGAAAAACGTCCGTGTGCGCGCGCGCTCTGGCAGCTCTTTAAACGGGAAGAAATGTGACGTTTTGTCTGCTGATCGCTGTCACTTCAACTTCAGTGACCCTCACCACCCGTTATCCCCACTGCGCCTCTTGATTAGTTGCCTTTTTTTCCCTCCCTGAACATCCAACGGTTCTAACCCCCTCATCCCAATCTGTCACTTAAAACACACCCGTCAACCAGTTGCTCACACACACACACACACACACCCGCTCAATAATAATTACCCCGTGCGCAATTAATGATGATAATGTTTTACTGTTGATGAATGAACGAAGTCATTTAAGTGGCACCTAATTGGAGCTGGTGACAGGTGTTCGAGGCTCCTGTTGGATTTTTATTATTTATTCTGCGCGTTAATGTGCAAAAATAATCTCTTCTGTCATAATTCTGTCTCTATAATTTAAAAACCTGAACCCCAAATGATTCAAATCTCATATCTGTTTGTTGAGTGAAGCCAAATATAATAAAAACAACTGAAATATATTAAACATGACACATTAGATTATGTTCCTCTAAATTATTTATATGTTCTCTCAGAGGTGAGCACAACAGGCCCCGGAAGATTTTTTTTATTTTTGATCTGCTCTTTGTGGTGCATTTTTCAGGGCAAGTATTTATTCACAACATGTTTTGTCGAATTAATTTTTCTGATATTTCATGTCGGAGAAAAGTGCTCAAGAAAATGGGGGGGAAATAGTCTTTTTTTCTGTGTGATTTCCGCTCTCAGTGTGGACTCCGCGCCTTCACAGTTCACTTAATGAGAGCGTGAAATTGGTAAAATATAACCTCCAGGAATAATATAATTATAGAAGAAAAAAGGCTGCATAACATATGAAACGTCTCAGTTCGGCCTCGGGATTGATTTCTCTTTATTAGAAGATGCAAACAGAGTTTAGTTTCGTCTCGTTTGATCGAAAACTGTCGGAGGAGCTGCGCGTTTACGCAGGCGCATTTCCACCAAAAAAGTATTTGATTTGGTTGATTTAGTTTCAATTCTCGCCTCATGTGAGTAAAAATATTAGCAAAACTAATCAGCCAAACAGACTTTTTATCTAAAGCCTTCCTGGGTTTAGTTTTAACGCAGAGACTTGACTGAATGTTTTGGCTTTGCTTTTTACGGAGAGGCTTTTTGAAATTTCGTTCATATCCAATAATAATAATAATAATAATAATAATAATAATAATAATAATAATAATAATAATAATAACAAACTCACCTTGGCATTGAGGTATAAAAAGTTCTGTTTTTCTCTGCTTGGTTTCCTTCAGATAAAAATAATAAAACTCTTGAAATAAACGTCGTCCTGTAGATTTAAAAATCTTCTTCAGCGTCAGAGCAGCGCGGATTAAAAGTTCACCTTTAATAGCTGCACCAGGATCGACTCTCCAGCGGCGGGTTCTGCTGCCTTTAGGACTGTGTGTTCACAGTGAAGTGGTTTGACTTCGGTTTTGAACAAACCTCCAGCCAATGGGAGCCACTGAGCTGAGCTGAGGTCCTTCTCTGTCTCCGTCTCTCACACTGGTGGGGAGGGTTTAATTCTCTCCTCTTTTTTTCTCTCTCTTCCAGGGGAACAAATGTCTCCAGCTACTTTTTTTTTGACGCACAGTCCTCAGCCAATGGCAGCAAGAGGGCGACTGACAGCATCCTCATCCCACCAGAGAGGGGGGCGCGGAGAATAAATCAACACTGTGCTGCTGGATGATGATGAGAAGGCTAGTTTAAAGTAAAGAAATGCTGCTTTATTCATGCTTTTATTGCATTTTATTCTGGAAACTGCTGCCACGGGTAGAAGCATTGAACGGTATGAACTTACACAAAAAAATGAGGAGTTTTATCACTAATATTCTATGCGCTCATGTTGTTTTATTAGCGCACTGAAAAAGGCCCCAAATGATTGAAGCATCACACAGAGAAAATTTGAGGCTTTATATTTTATTTGAGGCTGAAATAAAAGAGGGAATAATCTGTAAAGAAGAAGAAAAAAAGAAGGGAGACTCTGCGTGTGAAAGCTGCACCGTCCTCTCACATTCCTGCGCGTCGCAGACGGAAAAAAAAGAGAGAGGGGGGGATTTAAAGCGACTTATTTCCTTAAAACTGTCCTCCAGTCCGCAGAGGCAGCCGCTCTGCTGCCAGCAGCCGAGCGGGTTCACAGGTGGGAGCAGCTGCAGGGGGGCCTCACCTGTGCGCATCCAGCTGGAGAGGAGGACATTTTAATATTACTACTAATAAAAAAACAAGCAGAGACACCTGATGTTTCAGCCAGACATGGATCACCACCTTCTGAAGGTAGGCCTCTAATAATAATAATAATAATAATAATAATAATAATAATAATAATAATAATAATAATAATAATAATAATAATTTGCATCAGAATGAAGCTGTGCGTCACGTGATTTCTGAACTCTTCAAACATTTTGCCGCAGGTTTTTGTCACGGTTTGGTAAATGTATCATCTTAAGAGGCTTTGTGGAACACCTACACACACTCGCTCTCTCTCTCTTTCACACACACACACTCCCTCTCTCTCTGACACACACACACTCGCACACACACACTGCTCGCTCCCTTCAGACAGATTTGAATATTGATTTAGATTCATAAACACAGGCAGGCCATGAATGCTCCTGTCTGTGTGGGAAGGCCAGAGTCAGAGGTGCTGCCTGCTGCTGGACGCGCGGCGCGGTGAGAAACCTCCATAAAGTCGGTCACCTCTCTCCTGACAGATCTCCAGGCGGCTGAATTCGGATCCTGAACTCGGATTTGTCCCATCGGTGGACTGAGACCTGATGGCAGCAGAGACAGAAAAGTTTTGCAGGGAGTTTTTGGAGGGGAATCAGCTGAAACCCATCCAGGTATCCCGGTTTGGTTATTTACTATTATTATTATTTATTTAATTTACAACATGCAAAATAATCACATTCACACCATCGTGAATTAATTAATGTCACCTATTTCATTGGAAGGAACTGAAGATAAGAAAAAATAGATTTTTTTTAGTTTTATTTTTGTAATTTAGTTGCTTTTTGCATCAAACTCTTTACGTTTTACAAGCATAAACTAATTACAGCATCTAAAGCTATAAAAACAAAGAGTTTGCGACGGAAGCATTTTTTTTTTATTTCCATTTCCCCAATTTATTCCATTGGCTGCATGTCTCCTCGCAGGCTTCATTTAGCAGCTGCATGCTTGGTAATGGATCCTAATGCGAGCCTTTCAGGCTGCAGCGTGGAGAATGATGATGTGTGATGCTGCTATCTGCCGGATCTCATCGTTTAAATGGCTAAATAATTTATTAAAGTGGAAAGCTCTGCCCTCCGCGGGGACTTTGGATTTTAAAAAAGACGCTTAAAGAGAGAAGGAGCAAAATGCCTCCGGCGAGCAGCGCTCCCACTGACTCCCGGCTAATTGAAGAGGACGGGCTTTTATCTGCGCTCCACCTGAGGCTGGGAGCTGCACCATCCACCAGCCACCTTCCACCAGCCCCACTCAGAAACCTCGGATTTCCTCAGTTAACGCGCGGCCACGCAGCTTTTTATTTAATGCACGCACAGGCCTGGATGTTTGACCCCTGTTTGATAATCTTAAAAGGGGGAGAAAAAAAATCGCATTTTGAGATTGGATAATTACTTTCAGACAGCCTCCTTCTCTCCCTGCTCTGAGCCTTTATCCAGGCGTGAAAAGAAAGACATTATGGGATAATTGCATGTGCTTTTAAAACCGAATAGAAAACAAATACAGAGCTACAAACTTGTGCATAAACGAGTAAAAATAACTCTAATCTGTTTAAAATAATAATAATAAAAAAATCGTAGCTACGTTTTCCATGCAGCTTTCATGTCTCTTCAGTATTTTCTTCTTGATGGCTGCATGGGAGGAATGTGTGGAAATAAAGGGGAACAAAATCCAATAAAGTATTTGGAAGTGCTGACAATTCAGAGAAACATCTCCTCTGCACAGTTCTTTTTTCTCTCACTGTTATTTGAACTACTCCTTCTCATACTCCCATTGATTTATTATCACATTAAAAAGTGATAATTGATGAACAAAAATGGAAGCAAAATATGATTGAATTCAATTCAGTTAATTTATAGAGCACCAAGTTGCAACAAGAGTCATCTCAGGGGTACTATAAAAATTAAACAAACAAGTCTAAATCATAAATCCAATTCAGATCCAGATTTAAATCCAATTATAGTCAATTCAGCTCTTATTTTAATACAATACATTCATATATTAGCATATAATAATATAAAATATTCCAATAGATCATCAAATTTTATCATTCAATCAGGTATTTTTTACTACAAAACTTTAAATATATAAAATAATGTCTGTAAATTTCTTTATTTTTATTCATACACTAAGCTAAAAAAGTGTATTTTACAAATTATTGTTTTTTTTAGACAATAATTGCTGCAGATGTTTGGGATGATTCGGGTTTAGGAGTCAGGGTGATGAAGGATAATTACAAGCAGTATTTTAAAATTTGCCTGCCATGTTTAAAAGATACATTGCTGCTTAAAAAAAGTTTCAACAGAGCTTTTCCCACTGCATTAATTACAAAGGAGTTAAACCTTTGTTTAATGTAACATATAACCGACCCCAGAGGTCATCAGAAAACAACCAGTCTCCTCCCTCAGGATTAATTTGAGCAAAAAAAAAAAAAAACAGCCTCTATTCAGTGTCTGTTTGGGGAGAGTTCACTCACACAGAGGAGTGCAAGCATCTTTAATTTAAAGCTCAATTCATACATTTATTTTTGCTTCAAAGTTCCATATAAAATAATTTCAGGTTGTGCCATCAGTGCAGCTGATATTTAGTTTTTAGTCTGCAGTTTTATCCTGAAAGGAGCCCTGGTTGAGTGAATTATGAGCCTTCATAATGTGTGTTTGCCAAGCTTGTTCCTTATGTTAACACAACACGCCTTTTTAATTAGTGCCATAATTGTTTGTGTTGTATTTACGCAGGAGTTTGCCAACAAACAAATGGATGCAATTAAACACACTCGCCTTCAGACTGTCTACGAGGAGTCAAGGTCAAGATGTGCTGAGAGCTGACGGGGACCAACGAGGCGATGAAGACTCGTGGTTAAATGAGTGAACTGTCTCTTCACACAGTCTGGGTCGTTTTTTTGACAAACATCCCTCATTCCACAGTTTAAAACTCCTAAAGACTGATTTATTTTTGTGTACCTGCCTAAGCATTAAGCCAAATTAATCTGTTGTCACATTTCTAAATGTTCTGACTAATTCTGCAAATTAAACCCTCTTTGTTCTCATTGTTGTCAGATCTTTACTTCCCGTTTCCTTCAACACAAGCAGCCTTCTCTTGTGTGCTGAGGTGCCTGCACGGTTTGGTAAAACCTGCCCTGCAGACCGGACCTCTCAAGTCTTCAAAGGAGGCAGAACTCAATGTGGGGGGATTTGTTCAGGCTTATATGGTAACCTGGGATTTGAATTGGATTCTTGGAGGCATTCATAACACATTTGAAAATGTTGCATTGTGTGATTTTGTGTGTAATCCCCATAATAAATTTTAGAAGTGGTCACAGCACGTGCACGTAACTGAGTATTCACCATCTCTCAAATGGTTTTCTTGTCTTGCCTCTCGGGAGTGAGGTGTGTGCTGCCTGCAGGGAATGTGGGGGTTAAACGCTGCCGTCGGTTTGCTGTAGCCAGCGAGTTTGGATCAATTTAACCTCTCTTTCTGAACCATTTTGTTTATTTGACCTGCATATATAGAGTCAGTCACAGATCCTTCATCTGTACTGAAGCATTTTAGCCTCTAGTGGATTAAATTTCCTTTAGAGGAGGGTTAGTGTAAAAACTCTAGGCATGACTGTTAATTAAACTTCATTTGATCAAAGTCACATGTTTCCTGTGTCACATATGTAGGAATATTTTAGGATATAAATAAATAAATAATATAGAAATCGTTAGAATTGTTTAAACTTTTTCCAGCTTTAAAGGTGGATTTAAAGATGACCTGTTTCTTTTTTGTGTTTCCTTGAACAAACTTTTGATGTGAACAAATAACCTAAAATTAACTTAATCAGATCGGATTTTAGCTCAATTTTGACTCCAGGTGCTTTCATTACTTCACAAAAAGTAGAGACAAGGAATCGTTGCCCTTCCCAGCAAAAGTAAAAACAAAATCACCAAAAGAAGACAAGCATACAAAAAGATGCTTGTAGTGCTTGTTGACTGTGTGCTTGAGAAGGCATCCAGAGTGAGTGAAAAATGTGTCAAATAAGCTGATTTTTAAATTTAAAAATACTTTAAAATGTTGGATTTGACGTCTACTTCATGTAACTCGATAAGAGCAAGAGAAATCTGGTGTGTGTGTGTGTAATTCTGTGCCCTGTCCAAAGCCCACTTTACTTTGAATGACACTTTGGCGATGCCCCCAACTCCCTACTTCGACTTCTCAAGCACACCCCCTGTCAGTGCCAACTCTACCAATTCCTCTCATGTCCTTAATATCTCTCTTTTGGGCCCTTGGGTTTTGCCAGTGAAGGCTCTCTTGACAGTTGGACATTGCAGTCACATTTGGGAGACAGTGGCGGGTGTTTGTAGCGTTCCCAGCCCCAGGCCTGCGGGGAATCTGTGATGGCTCGCCTGTCAGCCGGCCCCTCCCCTGTAATTAGGAGAGTAAACACAGCGTCTGGCTCTGCTTGGGGGACAAGCAGGAGGGAGGAGGGGAGGGAACCGTCCGGCTCCTGTCCTGCCGCTACTTGAGCTGTAGGGAGGAGATGTGGAGGAAAGTTAACATACTGAAGAACATCAGTCATACTTAGTGAGAGAAATTCTCAAATCAGTCAGATCGACAGTGCAAAAGTTTTTAACCGTCTCTAATTTCTTTATATTTTGCTTCCAAAGATACAAATGTTCTTGTAACCTTTTAAAGTGGTCTAAAGCTGCAGTTTCTCAGGATTTCTGAAAGTATTTGAAAGGTTTTCTTTGTATTCTTGCTGCTTATTCGCTCATTTTCAGTCTAATCCTTCTACCTGATCATGAGAATATTGCTCATATGTCGTTAAATAATTAGAAAAGTGGACAAATTGTGAAGACAAATAGTGCCAGACATAGGGGGAAAAATCATCAGATAAACAGTAAATGAAAGTCGTGTCCTTAGGAAACAGAAACATAATCCCCCAAAGACCTGATCTGAGAGATGCATCAACATCATCATCATCATCATCATCATCATCATCATCATCAGCATCAGCATCAGCATCAGCATCAGCATCGGCATCAGCATCAGCATCAGCATCAGCATCATCATCCTTCAGTAGGTCAAGTGTAAAGCTAACAGCTCTTTGGGGATCACCTTGTTGATGCTAAAATACTATTTTAGGAGTCAAACTATGTTATATTTAGTATTTTTCATATATTTGGCTAAAGAAATGGGTGCAAATTGTGTTTTTGTGGCAGGCTGCTGGTAACAAAGTGGCCAAAAATCTATTTTCAAACTAGTTCTTTTGCTAAATTCCTTTAAGCGGTCTAACAAACAAAAATATTCTTCTGAAAATGGTCAAGTACTGGTTTGGAAATGAGGGAAAAAGCAGCCAAAGTTCTACTGAAAACAAGGAAATGCCTTCAGAAAGCCTCATTCTTTACTTAGTTGCTGTAAAAGTGAAAAGAAAGTAAACATATAAGAAAATGTTAAATATTTAATATCCTATGGAGAAGTTTTTGTCCTTCATAACTGTTGACTTCAGCCTACAACGTAAAAAAAAAAATACCAGTAAACCCCCTTTTCTCCTTCCTTCACCTCTCTCCTGGTTGCTGTGGGGACTGGTCAGTGCTTAGAGGAATGCGATGTGGGCTGGAGTTGTAGCTGTAGCTCAGGACAAGCTTTTTATTGGGGAGGGGGAGCCATCCAGGCTTACCCCAGCTACTACACTCTACCCAGGCAGGGAGGCGGGACACGGGAATGCTGAGACCAGGAGGGGAAAAATTTCACTGGAGGACATGCCAAAGAAATGCCACGCAGAGAGCGATGAAGAGAGCAACCTAGACAGGGAGAGGGAGAGGAGCGTAGATCTCAGCCAGCTGAAACACAGCCTGTCAGTGTCATTTCAGTTTGGTAGGATGCTCACTGATGATGGGCCAGTAGCTGGTGGCCGCTCAGACACTGTGGCACCATATCTGACTCAGATCTTTCTCAGATGCCTCAGAGTTCAGCGGGCATAACTAAAGTGCAGTGTCAGAAGATTTAAAGCCACGTTTCAGTCTAAATCACTCCTTTAATTTGCAGTGCTTTAAAAATAAATGCATTTGTCAATCAGATGGTGTGCATCAGTGTTTGCATGTGGTAGGGAGAGCACAAAGGAGAAGGGTGCTTGAAGGCCCAGTCGACTTGCCAAAGTCTTTACAGCGCCCATAGAGCCATGCTGCAGCATCATGGTCCACAGCATGGAAAGACATGGGGCAGATGGGTGCAGTGTAGCAGCACAACCTCCCCCTTCTTCTCCAAAATGCGAGGAAGCAGTGGTGGGAATGGCACAGTGTGAGAGGGTTCAACAGAAAAGCTGTTGGAGGGGCATTG
>NC_051439.1:13582190-13654555 GCF_001649575.2 Kryptolebias marmoratus
AAGACTGGGGGCTTTGGAGAAGCTGTTGGTGGGGAAGGGATCCTGCGATGGAGAGGGAAAGCCAGTACCCCCCTCCTCTCCCCGTCACATCCCTTTGAAATCCAAGTGCAGGGGCACGAGCCCAGGGAGGAGTGGCAGCGTGGCCCAGCGCCTGAGCAGACAGGCAGTCACCGTGCTGGGCTGCAGTCCAGCTCGCCTCGCCTGGCCCCTTCCCACTCGAGCCAACTCCGTCTGTCCCAGGCTTATGGGAGTCAGGCAGCCGACCCCCAACGGACAGACCGGAGCCCTGTGCTACTGAGCACCGTGTCAGATTCTCCGTAGGGTTTGAAACAGAGGCAACATCCCCTGGGGAGAGGGGGCCTGCGGTGCTGAGGGGGTGCATCCACTGCGTCACAGCTTCTCCTGCACCCAGGCCTCTGGACAGTGGCCCAGAGTGGTCTGCTGATGATGATAACCCCCACCTCGCCATCAGGACACTCTGCCTTCAAGGCCTGTGCAGGTCCACACATCCCCATGGCAACAGTGGCAAGGCCGTCCACACAGTGTGAGCGGGCAACAAGCCAAGCGCCACCAAATTGGGATGAGGGAGAAAGATTTTAGGAGAATCTAAAGTCCTTTCACCTTTGTTTTGTCTCTGGATGATCTTGTTTTTGTTTCCACTGATTTAATATGATAGCATTTGTTGCAGAGACACTTTCCCCACCACTGCTACACATCAGTTTTGCGTGCCAACAACAACAACAAATAGAACTCGACCCTGAAGCAGAACTGGATTGATACATTCTGAGGAATATGTTGTGTGTTTTAAGAGACCTTGTCACGGCAATATTAAGCCTGCGTAAACACAAGTAGCTTGATGACATTCACGGCAAGCACCTAAAGTTGATTCCCCACCCCCTCTAAGCCACTGAAGATACTGTATGAGAGGATGGGTGGTGTTTACTGAAAGTGGATATCTGTTGTTTGTTTTGTTACTCCGCTTTCCGACCGTAAACACCGCCTAGATTTCCTTGAGTGGTGTTTGAAACGTGTTTGCGAGTGTGCAATGTGTTATATTTGCTGATAACAGGATTTACTCAAACTGTGAATCACCAGTTGAGAAAGGTTAATTGTCAATGCAAGTGGTAGAATGGGAACATGCAATAATTATTAGTCTGAGTTGCTTTATTATTTAATGATGCTAATTAGGCATTAACCGTGCTCCTCTTTTTGGATCACAACTTCAAATGCATGTCAAATTGCATTAAGTTCACTTTGACATCTGTTTGTCGAACGAAAGGAGTGCTGTTTTGTAGATGTCCTTAGTGTGTTTATTATGATGAAACCAATCTGTTCTTGAGGTTCTGATCAGGAAAATAGCTGAGGGATTTTCAGCAATGCTTCACACTTAAGTGCATCCTTATTCGCTTTGCTCCAAGGACAATACATTTCATGATTGGTGCTTTTTTCCCCCCCTCGTTTGTTTTATGGTTTGATGGTGAGTTTGGCTGTTTGGTAATTTAAGCTGGCATTAAGAAGCATGCACAAAAGGCAAAATTTGCAGCAGTTAATATTCCAATAAGAAATAAGATTTGTTTTTGTGTGCCACCCATGAGACAGGCATGGATTGGGCATTAAGGTGGGGGTTGTGGAAAGTGACAAGGAAAGAAAGCAAGAGATCAAGGCATGACTGCCAGTGCATGTCATTGCCCTACACTCTCATCAAATAGCCCCGTGCTGCTTATGCTGCTGACCAGACGCAAATTAATTTGGATGCCTGGAAAGACTGTGGAGCCCAGGACTCATCTTTGCCCTTTTAAAAAGAAAAGACACCAGCGGAGAGCACTCTTCCAACAAGGGGGGGAGGAGGACAGGGTCTGAGAGGGGAGGTTTTGATGGGTTTCAGTGGAGGGCAGCACTGTGTCTGGAATAAGATGGGAGGGTACAGAGGACATGGTTGAATATGCTTGTCCCGCTATGATGACAAGATGGCTCAGCCACCACTGTGCCTGCTTTGGTTCCCCCCCCCCCCTCGTACTTCCCCCTCTGGTGTCCTGAGGGGGGAGAAGGGGCGATGAAGGAGGCTTTTTTTTTTTTGATGGGTGGGCACCGACGGTTAGCTGCAGTTTAATCTTCTCTTTGGCTCACTGGAGATTCTTTCTCCCCAAATCTTTACCTGCTCATCCCTGGGCCCGTGTTACAGGGGAGCTCTTGATCAGTGAGGTGATGGAGAATGGCCCTCGTCACACACTCCAAATAGGATCAGATTGCCTGGGAGTAAAAAAGTAAGAGCTACGTGAAGCCTGCTAAGCAATACAGAGGAGGTGGTGGTGTAGGGATGCTTCAGCAGCCAGATGCTACCAAGAAATGAGCTCTGCTTGAGCTGGGCTGTCTGGGGTTTTTGCGGCTGTAAAAGCTTTGTGCTGTGGCAGAACAACCAAAAAGCTACAGAGCTCGTGTTTACTTTCGGAGGGATGGGCCAAAGGAGGAGAGGAGGAAGGTGGAGGTCTTGTTCTCCTCTGGCATCTCGTTGGCATGTCATTAGCCTCCCGGGGCTCCAGGGAGAAAGAACCAGGCCTGTGTGTGCTTTAAACTCCAGGCTGGTTTGAAAGGTCCCCGTGGAGAGCTGGACCCTTGCTGGAGGACAAGGTAACAAAACAGCAGCATGCTGACAAAAGGAGGGATGGACCCTGAAGAGCGGCCCCCTGGGTTCAGTATTATACCTTAAAGTGGCTCAAAATTAAATGCTTCACTGATGTGGAATTGCTTACCATTTCATTTTAACTCTCATAATCACTGACTGAGTAAAAATTACTTTAAACATCCTAATAAAAATACTTAAAAAAATAGTTTTGTTGCCATATTGCTTTGATTTGTGGTTATTGTCCAGCTCACATATTTACTCTTTATTCATATTTTTTTAATTATTATTTGAGTTGAGGTGTTAGAAACAAAAATTGAACTTTTATCTAATCAGGAATAGTTTTTTTTTATGACATTAAAACTATTTCACAGGAGAGTGAACTCATTTTGCATCTTTTTGTGGACATTTCGGTTTCTGTTTGGTCACTCAATCTGCTTGATGGACATCTTTAAATGATATTGCAGATATTTTGTATCTCTCTAGTCATCTTTCATAGCAATTGCGAATTTATTTGCGTTTATTGTTTCAAGGTTTAACAATTGTTTGGTCAAAAAAAATGAACACAATCCTGTCTGACTTTTTTTTTTTTTTTTTTTTTGACTCCCTGGGCCTCTCGGCCTTTGCTCAAAAGGCCTATCCAGGGATTAATCTGTAGATAAATTTAGAGAACACCCTAAAAAAAAACTAAAAAGTATCAAAGTTTAGGGAAATATGCTTATTTTTTTTCCCTGCTGTGAATTTGATGAGGGGTTTGATACCTCTCTTTTTTTATCCAGAAAATAAAAGCACAGTACGCAGCCACTTGGCATTAGCTTTGAACACAGACAGAAGAAATATTGTTTCCACAACATGTGTTTTATGGCACATTATTTAATTAATCAGTACAAAATAAAACACAACAAAGCAGCAAGATGCATCTCTGTGGTTAGAATTGGGAACTAC
Source organism: Kryptolebias marmoratus (assembly GCF_001649575.2). Taxonomy (NCBI): domain Eukaryota; kingdom Metazoa; phylum Chordata; class Actinopteri; order Cyprinodontiformes; family Rivulidae; genus Kryptolebias; species Kryptolebias marmoratus. The sequence continues at coordinate 13,585,756 of NC_051439.1, forward strand.
TTTAAAAGACGTTTTTAGGTCTAAAGAGCTGAAGTTAATTATTTGACTTGAGTACAGAGCAGAAAAATGTTGGGAGAGTTTCAGACTTGGTAACTCTTGCCTCGTGATCAAATACCTTCTTTTCAGAGCTGCACTTTCCACCCCCTTCTTTTCTACAGTAGTAATGCCCCTCACTATGTTTCTACATCTTATCCCTTTTAATTAGAAAGCACATTCTGCAGCCTGGAGAGACCTAATCCCCTTCTGCCCAACAATGAACGGAGTGGCTTTGAACAGCCGACCTGCAACCTCCTCCCCCAGTGCTTTAAATCCCCCCACCCCACACACACACAGGGTGGGGGTGGGGGGGAGTCTTTATTTTTTCCTCCGAATATTTACAGAGTTTGCTAAAAACATATATTTGCATTTTAGGAAAGTTAACAGTAATTAACAACTAAGTGACACGTGTGACAGAAACAAGTGCCGACTTGGCCTATCCCCCCCACCCCAAGAGACGTAACAGCAGCTGATTTGCATATATATTAATGTCCTTTTATGTATAGATTAGATCCCATTAGTTGTGGTGATTCTGTTGGAAGGTGCAGTCTCTTGGATGCTAATAGTCCTGTTATAGTGTTAAAAATATGTTTAAATTGTTGGGAGTGAGGAATAAAACAGGGTTATAGCACTGATATATATTTAAGAGAGACTGGAGACTCTGACCATCTTAACAATGGGCTGAGATTAGATTTTAAAAATCTGAAAAGGAAGGAAAAAATAGAAGACAGAGCTTAATTAACTGTCTGTGCTTTTACATTGCTCATGTCTGCTATTATTATGGTTTTTTTTGGATTAGAAAAGAATGCAAAGCACAGAATTTTGGCTTCGTTCCTGACTCATTTTGATATGAAGGAGCTCATCAGCTGTGGGAATCCTTATTGGGTCAGCGTGATCATTTGTTGAGCTGTTTTTCAGGAGATTTATTAAGCTGTTAGAGGCTCCTTCTGTGCCATCTATAAAAGAGAGGTCATCAGACACGAGAGAAGAGGAGGAAATCAGGCACAAGTTAAATGAAACCAGAAAGTGATATTTTTAGTTCTGCTTTGGCTTCTGCAACAAAGATTTGCTTTTCTCCACAATGAGATTTATCATTTTTCCCCACAAACCGAGGCCAGACTACAAAGATTTAGTACATTTCTTGCTTTCATGTTTGCTTATTAATATATTCAATTTTTATCTGTAAAGTTTTCTGGTCTAAAAGCACGTGTTCAAAACCTGCCATATTCAGAACTCAAACTGTTTATAGTTTTCATATTCTTGCTATAAATGATTTTACTTAAATGCTGACCTTAGGTGCTCAAAGATTAAGGTTTTTTAGGTTTTAGTTTCATAATTAATGGACCTAATTTTTTTAGTTGATAACAGGTTCAGGCTGCAGACAGACCAGTATAGAGCCTCTTTATGTTGCTGTAATTTGATGTCTTTTTCTAATAAACCTTACATGGCTCGAGTTCAGTGTGTTTCTTGACCTTGATCTCGATTTGTTCACTTATATAGATTTTTAAAAAGCCAACTGTGACACAGTGATGTCATCAGTCATCGGCAAATTATGTCATTAGATTTCTTACTTTTAAAAACTTTGGGGTTAAACTCATTATTTGCCTATGACAAAACAAAATGTTCATATCTAAATAAACTATATTATATCCAAACAAACAAATTTTTTTTCTTTTTTTTTTTTGGATATGATACTGTACCCAGAATGACCAGTTATTTCCCACAAATTCCCATGGAAACTTTCCATTTTGGAATATTTCCAAAACTCCCAAGCTTAACTGCTCATTGAAAGTTTCTTGAAATTTATCAGCATTTCTTTCTTTCAACTCTGTCACCTTTATATCTCAAAACAAAAACTGTTGTCTGTAAGGAATTGAACCGAGTTGCATGAACACAATGAATGATTTTTCAAAGAAAACATTACTGAACACAACTTTATTTAGCCTCCATAATAATGATTGTTAAGTTAATTAACATTGATGGAGATGCCCTGAGCAGGTTAATGTTCTGTGTGTGTGTGTGTGTGTGTGGGATGGGAGTGCTGAGAGATGAGAACTTTCATTTTCTCAAAGCTCAGAGGATCTTTTTTGCATCCTGTCTCCTTCAGTTACTCACGCTGTCGCTCTCCCTGTCACATCCTGGTGCGTCCCACTGACACAGCTGAGGAGTGGGCCGCCCGGATGAACACACAACAAGTCTAAACATGAGCATCAGATATGAGAGCGTGGGTCACACTCTGCGCCTCAGGCCACCGTATTTCTTCCCAACTCAAGGGTTCAATTTTCAGAAAGCTACTTAAGTATTATTGTAATCCCCACCCAGCTTTTCTGCCCAGGGCCAGAACCTCAGGTTATCATTTTGGACACTTGATCAGGCGTAGTGCTAAAGTTTAATGTTGCTCTTCACAGTTGTGGTTAGTTACAACATGGTGTGTAGCATAAAAAGCCAACAATGACGGATTAGAGGTCTTGTTTTAGAGTTGCAGCAGTCTGATGTTTCCAGCTGGGACTGTTTAGCAGAACACCAAGCTGCCAATCTATGGATGTGGTGCAAGTGTATTAATAAAACATCAACTCTTAATTTGCTATAACAACACATTAGCATGACAAAATCAATGTCTTTGATAAACTATTCATGTATTTGTCTGAACATATCTGCTGCTCTCTTGGGCCTGCCTGTGCTCTGAGGTGGTGTTTCCTGAGGCTGCTGCAGATTGGGGTGGGGGGAGCAGGCAGTGGAGGTTATAGGAAGGACTGCTGGGAGTTGTGGGGACTAACCGCCTCCATGGGATTTTTTTTTTCTCTTGTACAGTTTTGTTGTCTAAATGTTTTACAAACTTAATTGGCATCCTCGAGGGAAGGCTGCCAGCTGTCTGCCTGATGGCGAGGGTTTCTAATTTGGTGCATGGCGAAGGTTAGCTAGCAGAGCGGAGCGGTGCATGCACATGTCCTGATCAAGCGCAGGGTTTTCTTGTTTCTTCCCCCCCTTCGCTGTTCAACAACAGCTTCACCAGGAAACAGTGAAACAGCTGCTAACAAGCAGAGTGCTGATACTGTGGAGAGAGAAGATAGAGCAGCAGGGAGGTAGCGTGAGCGTGATTGTGATCATAGCCTGGCATTTTAGCCACAAACACATTATGATTTAAAAGTTATTGACAATGTTTCATGAATTCTTTTGAACTCTCACTTTCTCTCCATAGAAAACTGAATAACTTTCTTTTCCTCCTCTCAGGTGAAGAGCTAGGTCTTCATCGATCTGATGCCACTGAGGGATTTAAATGTCAAGATGCCAGTTTAAAATATGTTTTATTAGGGTGGTTTTAAAAATTAAGACTTTTAGTTATGGATTGATAAAACTACACTGCATCGTATTTCAGCCAACGGCTGTTACAAAAATGGAATTAGAAAGAATAAAATACTTTTTGTACTTATTAGAAGTTTTCTGTGTTATATGATTTATCAATACGTAACAATTTTTGGCAGAGAAACATTACATTTCTTCAAATGTTGATATTGCTTTCATTACTAGGATTGTTCTGTATGGTTCCCTACCATTGCAGATTACCTGAAATTATAGGGTAGTACAAGCTATACAGCACCAATACTGCCACATTTACAACCCTTTCAGGGGGTGTGTTGCTACTCTTTGTAAATGAAAAAATAAATAAAGAAGCAATCAACATAGATAAGAACATTTTTAGTCCCAATAAAAAAGTAATAAACACAACTAAGAAAGTATTATCTTTTATATCGATGCATATTGTTACCAACAAATCTACATTTTAAGACATATTAAATTTATTTTACATTATGTATTACATCTGCTTTGGTTCTGGCACAGGTTGCTTTATCTGTATGTTGTTTCTCTAAATGCCTTGCATGCAGCAACAAGTAAAGTTAATGTCTTATTCTGCCTGTGCTCTGCGTTTTTATTTAATCTCTAAGGGCCCCTATGCACAACATTTTATGATATTTTATTTTATGGCCTTTCAAATTGTAGGATTTGGTTCATGTTGTCATTAAGAACATGAGTTTGCAGATAAAAAAAGATATTTGATTTTCACACATAACTCTATTCATTCTCAGCTAACATCCATGAGACTTGCTGTAGTGGTCCACATGGGTGGGTGGGCTGTGGTTTGCTGGTTTAGCCCCCATCAGCTGTGTCTGTAGGACATGTTGACTCTGCACACATTATAACCAGTGCATGCTGTTGCATAGTCATACAGGATAATTGTGTTGTAGTTGTGGTACAGCAGCAGGAAGTGTAAAAGTTTTCATTTCAAGGGTAAAGTTTACTGGTGTTCTTGAGAAGGTGTCAAAGACAACAGAGTGATTTATTAACTCGCTCTCTTAAAACTGTCTGCTGTGAGACAGTATTGGCTCAAATGTTTCCACTCAAAAGTTCAGCTGCTTCTGTAAGAGTTTTGCTTGTGTGACAGTTCAGCAGATATTACTGGAGCACTCTATCAGAACTACCAGCTGCAACCTCTCTACTATAGATGGGATACTCTGCAAAAATCTGAAGGCCCTTTAGGATTTTCTTTCCTCAAACAAGAGGCAGGATGTAGAGGATGGAGAGGATCAATGGATCTAAAGCTTAGTAAGAGCACTGCATTCATGATGCATGAGTCTGGTGGCTTGGGCTGCAGCAAACATATGCTGAGGTCTTTATTGGCATTTGGGGGGAGATTGAAGGGACAGTCAATTAGCTATGAAGCTGCATGTCCCCAGGGGCTCTTGGGAGACCCAGGGCGAATAGTCTTACCAAGATGCTTGACTCTATGAGCAAATGCCACTAAATGGCAACAATTGGCTAATATGTTGTATAATGTTAACAGATGATACTTATGTAAGCAGGTATTGGAAGTAAACTTGGGTGGCAAGACTGGATTTGGAATAGCGGCTCTTGACTTGAACTAACTTTATAATAGTCTAATTGATAAGTGTTGTGAGTGGGACAGGGAGGGGGGCAAAGGGTTGCACTGCACCCCTGGCTGAGGTGCAGACTTGTGAGGAGCATGTGGGGGCACTGCTGATTATTCAACATGTTTCTCTAATCCCAGCCCTTGTGGTAGGAACCTGTGAAAGAGCCTGGTCTTTGTGCCGGGGGGCTAATCGTGTTTTGGAAACGGCGATCGAGGCTAATCTTCTGGCCTGCATCTAATGTGGAGCCGCTGATATCCTCTGCTGCGATAAATTAAGCTACTTATTAATCTAATTATGGTGCATTCATCCCCACAAACTTTCATGTGACTTGGAAAGCCCCCATTCACCAAGAACTTTTGCTCCCCTCCATCTGCCCCTCTCCAAACTTGAGTCTTGAGACTGACTGCCCTGTTTCTCTCTCAGACTGCCTGGCCCTGGCCAGCCCTATTAGGAACCCTCAGGATCTTGCCTCTAACAAGCCTTCAGGCTCCAGTCAGCCTCTCCCTACAGACTGGGGTCAGTCTTACTTATTCTGCAGACACCCCCCAACAGGCCCCACTAACTCTCCATCTGCTTCAGTCCATCCTTACTTTTTATGCTTTAACTTGTTTTAAAACACATACATGTTTTCTTCACTGGTCCTTGCTGTAGATTTAACAGAATCTTAGCTTTCTCAATACAGTATGCTTTAAGTTCTTCTTCATCCAGACACCATTTGTTGCTCCCTCATGGAGTCTCTTTACTTTCTAAAAGTGAACACTTTGACTTTGTTAATGTTGCCTACTTTTTTGCAGTGCCACTGCTTCTCATATTGCCACTCTCTTTCAACTTTTCCTACAAATGCAGTAAATCCCTACAGCTTTGCTATCTATGTCTGTACCATTATAACAATGTTTCTGTAACATCATAGTTACAACTTGATTTGGGGTTACATTCTAGCCTCTTGTCTGATAACAGCTAGGACAGGTTCTTGCTTGACCCTCAACAGAACTAAGTAGGTTTGGAAAATGGTTGGCTGTTCAACCTAGAAACCTAGACATTTATTTTGAACTGTTTTGTACCTAAACCTTTTGTTACAAGCAGATCCTATAGACACCTCATTTTTACAGCTTCAGTAGGGACTATCATATGTAAGATGTAACTTGGTTAAAGCACTCATATTTTTGTCTCTTTCTCTTTTTTTCACTTTTCATCAAACTTCAGTAAATTATGTAGTTTGTTAGTTAACTTGCAAATTGTTGTTATCAAATTTTCTTCTAGGTACCACTAGAGGGATCCTGAGTACCAACAGTGGTACTTGTACCATCGTTTGAGAATCATAGAGATATTACTAGGGGGGCTGGTAAGGACAAATGGTTGGCTACTGATCAGAGAGTTGGTGCTTTAATCCACCACACGCCAAAGTGTTCTTTGGTAAGACACTGAACCCCAAGTTGCCCCCATCTACACATTGGTGTGTGAAAGTGACTTGTAGTGTAAAAGTTCTTTTCATTTTTGTCAGAAAAACTAGAAAAGTGTCACATAAATGCAGCCTGTTTACCATTTACAATGATGTAATGAAATCTCCTTGTAAGGACATTTCAGCAGCGTTAATTAGGACATGCTGACAACAAGACTGTAGATTTCACCTGGTAAGTTGCTGCAACATAAAGCAACATGCCAATAATGCATAAATGTTTAAACTTAATGTTGTAATAACATTCTGGCAATAGTGTTGGTTTGATGTTGTTCCCACTGCTCTGGCTGGTCTTTTACATGGGAGACTAGTGGGAACCTTGAGGATCTTTTAAACTAAAAGTGAGAGCAGGATGACAGGGCCCTTCTTTAGATGGCCAGTGACCCATAAATGAAGGGAGATGAAAGAAGTTCACATCTGATCTTTAGCAGTTCAAACCAGGCTCCAATCACCTGTGAAGGCTCCTCTCCCCACTTTCATAGATTTTAGGAGAGGTGAAGAAGAGTGTCAAGGTGTCCACAGTTTGGATTCTTGTTTTTTTTTTTTTTTAAGCTACTCCCCCCCTTTCCACACACACACACACACTCATTAACTTCATTCTCTTGCTTAAGCTTTTCTGACTTAGCTGTCACCATGAGCTGTGTGAATGTCTTCTTTGTTCAAACTCTGATTTACAGAAGAACCACTTTCATACATGTCTACTTTGTTGCATTAAAATACAGACAGATCCAAAGTCATTTATGGGAATTCACTGCTGGTCTTTGATGATGCCACATGACTCACCTTCCACAGGTATATTCGGTGTGGTGTAAACGTTCTGACTCTCCGTCGGGGATGTTTTGGATGTGCTCTTTCCTCAAAAGCAAAATCTAAAGATGGGACAACAGGAAGGCGCTCGCTGTTGTTTGTTCTTAGAAACAAAGGTTCTATGCTGCTATCAAACTCCCATTAGATATGGAGAATTGAGTGTGTGGTCTTCACCACATACCAAACAGCGAGGTGATAACACAGCACAGAGGCAGGCCAGGATGCTAATTGCATGCCGAATATTTATAGTCTAGACAATTAGCTGTTGCCTTTTATATGCAAAATAACAACAGCAGCAGTGGCAACACAGAGAAAGGGATGGTGAGGTGGTGGGTGGGGTGGGGGGAGTAATTAAGATGCTCAAAACAGCACAGGGACATGCAGTCTGTTGTGCTCTGATTTGTTGCTAACAAACACAATAATTAGCCTGTTATTGTGGGATAATGAAGTTGCCAGTGTCCTTTTCCCTCAGCCAAGTGTCATCTTGAGCAAGGACGTTCCCAATACTGCTGCTGTTATGCTGCCGACAGGACCCTGAAGACGAGGCTGTCGAAAGGTTAGAAGGTCAAAAAGTGGGTCACAGATCTCGTCAAAGAAACAAAAAAATAGTACGACTGTTTATACAATGGAATAAATGATGTCACAGGAAGAGACTGCTAGAAACACAGCACATTTATTTTAGTTCTGCAAGGAAACTGTAATAATAAGAAGTAAAAGAACTCCATATGAGTGTAGATATGTTTGACAAACTGTGTGTGTGTGTGTCATATGATTGTGACCGCAGGTTCACTGAATCAACAATGCTGTCTGGCAGGATTAGGTGCAGCTCGAGCTGATTTGATATTTGTAGCTGATAGTGCTTGTAAGCACGCCTTTGTTCCCTCCCATTGTGGCCAAGATTAAGGCAAACCTCCTCTTCATCATCGTGCTTCGGTGTAGTAATAACCTAGATAAAGCTGCTCTTTGATTGAATCATTTCTGCTCGTGTTCAGGACCTCCTTACTCTCACTCTGTGTCAGCTGTTCAGGCATCACATGCTTCATTTCTTTTGCTCCTTAACTCCATTGCTGGTACTCTGTTTTCATTTTCTAACTTTTCATCTTTAATACCTGTCACTCACTGCTAGACGCTAATGAGAATCTTTGTGTGTGTTGATTTTCACTAATGATGTCTTGAATATTGCTTTTTGGTTGTAAATGTTCAAACTGTGCAAAGAACTTTTGCAAGAACTTTTAATAGAGTTTAGTAATTGCACGAAGTCTCTGATTTGTTAGTTTGAATAAACAAATTAACATTTTTTAACAGTCATCTTCAGGAATTTAAAATTATGGAATATTTGTGTGATATTTCAGGGCAATTTAGAGGCCATTGAAGTGTAAAGATTTGTTTGGTTTCATGTGGAAGTTTGAATTTGTATTAATAGTTGCCAGCCTCACAAACAACGTTTCCATGCTGGCACACATATTTAAATGGGTAGAAAATAGATATCTTGTGCTGCATGTTTCACATCTTTCTGGGTTGTAAAGAATTTAATTATCGCAACATCTTTATAGGACTTTACTCTTCATTTACACAGAAAATGGGTCACTGTGTAAATATTCTATATGAATTTCTGCTAAACAGATAATATCTCAGACTGCTGTAAATTTGAGTGAGGTAAACAATTTTCATGTGCAGCGCTTGTCTTCTTCTGAGGTGGATTTATGGGCATCAATCACAATAGAGTTCAGTGGTTTAAAAATTGTTAATGAATGTAGGTTTCACATAATTATGAGACAATAATATAGATGTTGATGAAAACCATGCTTTGATTGTGCACACTAAAAACCGCTGGGTTAAAAACAGTCCCAGCACTGAGTCAAATTTGGACCTAGCCAACCCTGAGTAGTTTTGGCTCAACAGGGTCATGTTATTACTTTGACGCAGTGCTGGAATAAGTTTTCAGCCCAAAAACTGGGTTCAAAGGACAAATTTGTTTAATTAGAGCTTCTAAAAAAGTTGAGTTATAAAGAGCAGCCCAAAATCTGCCCTACTAGCTAATTACAACTTAGGTTGGTGACTCTGGTGTTGATCACAATCATGGCTTTAAATCATGGAGTTATTTTCTGGAGAACAAGAGTCTTTCTGTAAATATGTGATTGTGCATTTATGACCTAGTGACACTATCTTTGTCACATTCATTACAGTGGAGTTACATTCTTGGCCACAAACCTTTTCTTCCTCCTTACCTCCCCAATAAGGGTTGTCACATGACAAAAGATACCCCAAGTCATTGATGTGATTGTGGATCTTTCCGCCTGCTCTCTCTTACACACAGAGGCTAATCTTTACAGGTATTTCTTCTCTGCTGCTGTTATTAGAATGCAGCAAATGCTCTCTATTGATGCATGTCAGAGCCTCATTCTTTCATCTCCAACATTTAATTTACCGTCCTGTTGTGCCACTAATCCTGTGTCGTGCCATTTCCTCCGCTCCTCAGATTGCTCTCTCAAAGCCCCCTCTCCGCCAGATAAAGAGGAAGGTAATCGCCATTGTCTGGCTACAGATACACCAGTGCTGGCTCCCCTTCTTTCTCCGGCTCCAAATTAAAGGGCCGCCCTGCCCTTGCGCCCCCTTAATCACCGGCCTCGTCTCTCTGTGCAAGTGGACCCCAGGGCTGTTGCACTTTCATCCACAAATAGGCTTTCAGTGAGAACCACCCAGGGCTGGCCTCCTCGCAGGAGCTCCCCACACTCTGCTCTCCTCTGCCTCTCCTGCAGGAGTTTCAGCCTCACACACTTGCTCTTCCTCAGGCTCCCTCCAACGATTGAACATGAAGCATATTCTACTTTCACTTCTCTTGCACCCTGATGAACTGAGTCTGTCTCTCTCCTCAGGAGGTCTGACCTACAACTCTGTTTTGGAACTTCAAAGTGGAAGCACAAAGAGTCGTTTCAACTGTTTCAACTGGAAGTAGAACCAATAACACCCGCCACTGTGTTCCCTTTGGTTTCTGCATTTATATTTGGTGCAAGATTTATCTGATTGGGTCTTTAAGATTGGAAGCTTGAATGCAACAAAAGCAGAAGAATTCAGCAGTTTACAATGAATTAAGCTATCTGACCACTGCAATCATCATCATCATCGAAAGTACCACTGGCATGATGGCTTTATCAGGGTCAGCCCCCCTGCCCACAAATACACAGATTTGCTCAACAGCATTTGGCTAATTTCTGCTAATTGTGGCTCTCACTTCCCTTTTGCTGCATTGACACAGAGCCGGAGGGCTCAGCCAAATCATCACCATTATGACATTAGCAGCAGCTTATCCAGCGCTAAGAGCTTGAGCTGATACTAACACTAAGGAGTTTAGGATGCTAAGATGAGACCAAGCAATCGCAGTAGCCGCCGTAAGACTGATGGACAACAATGAAAGTTTACAATACGGATCAAAAGATCCTCGTAGGGTTAAGCGAACTATCCAATTAAGAAAACGCGCCTTTCAGTGGATGTGAGGAAAAAGACACTGCTTGAGTTAATGCAGAAAAGCTCCAGCTACTAATAACAAGCCGTTTAGCTTGAGCGACTGCTGCCATGTAAAGAATTTGCTACTTGGTTAGCCTCTTTGCGCTGGACTTATTAAGACTCCTGTTAGAAGGATTCTCATTGACTTGGGTGAAGTGGCTGTTTAATACACACACAGATAATTAGTGGGGAAACAGTATTGTGTGTTTATGAAACAAGGATGAAGGGGAGACAGTAACCAAATGTTCGGCGTAGTGGAGGAAAGGGACCGCTTGTGATGTGTCCCAGGTTGTAATCCCTGTACAAGATATTGTGGATTCCCTTTTAGCCAGCAGAGGGGCTCTGGCAGAGAAAAGATACTGGGCTTAATTAGACGTGTCTGTGGAAGAGAGGGGCTTTAGGTGAAGCTAATTAGGATCATAGCTGTGGCTAAAATAGTTTCAACTGAACTGCAGTACCAATCAGGTTCCAGAGGAGCAGAATAATGCCAGTGTGACCCTTTTTTTGTTGATTGCTCATGAATGCATATCTTGACAACTCAATAATTTTGTAAATATTGTCCAATTTTTAGGACTTTCTTCATGTTTATTGACAGTAGGACAAGGAGCATAAATACATTAACTGCTTTCATTCTGTCAAAATGTCAAGTCTGTTTCACTAATTAATGCATATCTGAGTAAATAGTAGCTGATAATGAACTTTTTAAAACATTTACTGGTCTAAGTCATTGAATTTTTGGCCAAATCTCATTTCACCCCATTCTTTACGTTTTTTTTTTTTTCTGGCCCTACATTTTGCACGTTCGTGCTGGGGGGAAGAGCAATTGTAACACTGTCAATTACTCTAAACAAGCATAGAAAACAGCAAAAATAGTGTTGTATTTCTTAAATAAAATATTTTACCATCATAGCAACCACTGTAATGTCTAGTTTACTGTTATTATTATTGTTGTTCTTTCCTATAATATTAGAAATATATGCAAAGTTTGTTGCCGGCTAGATTTATATGCCATATGTGAGCTTGTTGATGTTGTGTTTGTTTATGTTAAAAGTATTGGCAACAACTCATGGTGAATTGACTTCTTAAAGGGGTATTCATGTCTCAGTGAAATATTTTAAATGCTACTTTTTGCAACTTTGAATTAATGGCCAAAGTCTAGGGTTAGGGGTATAAATAGGAGAAATGTTAAGAAATAGGACTTGGCCTTAGTCTAAAGTCGGTCCACTGCCAAACGTTTGTCAGTCTGTCTGCTGGTTCCTGGGCCTGTTAGTGCCAAAGACACTTGACAATACCAGTGAAACTGAATCAAACTTGAGCCCTCTTGTGTCTTCTGGTAGGCAAAATGGTTGGCGGCCAAACTGCTGCTCCGATAATCCCCCTTATTGACAGGGGCTGCTCTGGTCTGTTTGGTCTGTCAAGTTAAGGGAGGCCCTCTCCTACTTGTGGTCGCCAAATCTATAAACAAACCCTTCATTGATCACTGAGCCTTCCCTACGTATTGTTCTTGGCCTACCATCATGCCTCATACTGCAATAGGAAACATTGTTCATTTGACTTCTACATCAAAAATGCTTCTTTTGATCTATATTTGAATGGGAAGAATTATATATTAGCTCATATATGTGTTTGTATTTATTTTGTTATAAAGTTGGAGCCTTGCTTCTTATTGTGGAAGTATTCCTTCCAGCAATAGAGCTGTAAAGAAATACATTAGATATTTCCCTGGAGCTTTTCAACCCTTTTATCATTTCACTCATTTTTGTTTGGGACCAGACCTTTCTTGCTGTGACTTTGTTAAACAGCAGTATTTCATCTCTTGTTCATTTCAGCTGAGGGTGAAAAGGGAAGGCAGCTTTTTTTTTCTCTTTTTTTTTTTACCCGGTTGCATAGCTGTGATAACCAGGCTCTCGCTCCCTCTTTTCCCTCTGACCAGCCGTCACCTTTAAATCTGCCTTTTCATATTCTTCTCAAAGCGTTGTGTCCATTCAAAAGGCATCTGCCAAACTGGATTTTTGGACAAACAAGAGAACTGAAAAAGGGGAAATCTGCAGAAGGCAAATAACCATTGGTGACAAGTGAAAATGCTTTCTTGGGCTTTGGATCAATGTTGTTACTGGGCGTAATAAAAAATATAAAATACAAGTTTGTATTATTGGTATATACTTTTCTCAATGTTTTGTGCAAATTGCCACTGATTAGTATTAACATTTTGTCTTGATGCTTTTCAGTTTGATAAGGAGTCAGTGACAAATCTAAACGGCAGTTTTCCACACATCGACCTGGGTGGTTGTCCAGTCACATGTTGGGGGGAGAAAACTGACCAGCTTGACCGACAGGCCTGCGATGGGTGACGACAGCCTGGCCTACTCACCCATGAAAAGCTGAAGGCCCCAGCGGCACCTTTTAAATAGATCTGCCGGTGCTTTAGGAAAAGGAAATATTCAAATGGTAATCGGAAGCCCGTGAATTATAAGCCCAAGGTAAGCTATGTAATGCTGGTAAGACAGTGAGTAGCGCTTTATTGGTGAAGAGGGAAATCCTTTTTGCCATTCAGGGGAAGAATTGCAACAGTAATGCCATTAACTTGCACCCCAAATCGCCAAATGCCATTTAATTGCCAATAGCAGCCTTTTGTCTGGAGTGGGTGAGTTTAGGCTTCACTGTGGCTGCGTTTATATGTGTGAGGGCAAGAGGGGGTAAAGATGGAAGTGTTCATGTTGCAGGGAGGGGGCTGTAAGGGTGTCATAGTGTAAGATGCCTGAAGAATGATGGCCCCTCACACATGCACAATCGCACACAAGCAACCGACGCCTAACTAAAGCCCCCAAGTAACTAGCTTAACTAAAGTCTTTAAGGAAAGTAAATTCGGGAAAAACTCCTTTCTCCTTAATACCTGATTTGTTCAACAACATGATTTGGGGCACGTCTATTCAAGGCCTTTTTGGGCCAAGCTGAGGTCTTAAGGCTCAAGGCTTGTAGCTTGCGGTTATTGTAGGCTGTTTAGGGTTTGTCTCAAATCTTCTTGTGCGTGGACGCTTCTAATGCTGGCTAATGGGCTTCGGCAGAGCAACAGTCTCCCAAGTCCCATTGAAGACCCCATGGTAAGCAGCATAAGCTTCATCACATAAAAGCTCCAGCCAGACCTTTCTTTAAGAGTTTTTCTTTTTCATTATTATTGAGAAGAGGCCACCCTCCATCACCCCTGTTTTCATCCCAAATCTCCTGTCCGTTCTCCTTGGATCTTCTGTCCCAGCTAGCCTCCCTCCAACCTGACCAAGACCAGCACCCCGTCTCTGGACTACAAGCCCAAACCCATCTGCATTGTTATTCACACCCTCCTCCTCGCAAAACCTGCCATAGTCCAAGATATTGGCCTCCACCCCCAGCCTTGTCTCATTTCATCAATGCTGACCCTGACAGCCATGTCCCGGGGAGGGCTAAATTGAATGTGAAATGCATGGTGGGTCCTCGCAGACTCCATTGTGCAAAGTGGGAGTCTGTGAGGCGAGCAGCGTCACTGCTCCTCACCGCTGATCTAGTTTGACAGCTCGATGGGAGGAGGCAAGGAAAACATTCTCTTGCTCTCTTTGAGAACTCAAAGAAGGCCTTTTTCAGTCCCTCCCTCATCATCTACCCACCAACCAGCTCTGCTTCCCTTCCCTTCATCACCTTACCCCTCGTCTTTTTTTTACCACCAACTGAAACAGGCTGCAGCTTTCTTTAGAGCGCTGGATCTCCTGAGATCACAATATATTTCACTGAGCTCATCCTTGGGATGACAACAGATGAGCTTCAATTCAAGATACCGTGAACTATCGTAGTTTAACAGGTTTTTGAACTCAAATTCATTTTATTTGAGTTTTTTTTTATTGAGTAAAACATAAACAATTAAAAGGAAACTAACTAGATGTGTATGCATTTATGTGAGGAGGTTTAAGGGTGCAGTAAAACAAGTTTGTGTGTTTGTGTTCGGGTATGCTCTGCAGAAAGTCTGCTTGCCTTGGTCTCAGACTGCCCCCCTCCCCAGGATGCACCAAACCCCTCATTTAATGCAAATGACTGTCATCTAGAATCCAGTGCATCTCTCGTCGCTGCACATTGCCTAATCAATGTGAAGTGCTGTGTAAAAAATACATTGCCTCCCTGTAATAGTTGTTTTTGACCGAGTCAAGTGCAGCTCCTAGAATTAATCCCAACCTGAGATTCAATTATAGTCGCCTGGCTAAGCTGGAGAGGGATAGCACCATGAGCAGGTGTGAGGGGGCTGCGATTGTATTTCTTGTATGATTCTGTGTTTGTGTAAAGCGTATGTATGCGTGAACTTTCCTGGGTTTGGACCCAAGGGCGAGGGTACATAAGAACTAAAGATATGCTGTTGTTTGTTGCCCTTGCTGGCTTGACACAGGGTCAAGAAGCCCCCTTAGATCTCTTCCCCGAGGAGTCTTGTGATCATTCAGGGGCAGCCCACGTCAGGCTGCATCTGTGCTGTAAAAAGGAGATGAGGAGTATTGGCTGGTGGAAATTCAGTGTTGCGAAACCTCATTGTCACCTTTTTTCTAATGAGTTCCCTGATCGTCAAATGTGTTCTCAGTTCTGACGTTGCCTCAAGAAAAGGAGGAGCAGGAATAGACAAATAGAAGCTACACCGTGGCTTCATCAATGTGCATGAAAGTCAGGTTTCCGGAAATTCATTTCTGCCGCCTGTGCCAGATAAGCATGTTTCGAGTCAGTGTTTGTGCAGTGTGTTTTTGAGAACACACTGTATTCATTACAAGGTGTTAGAGTGGCTCTTGTAATTTTAATTCACATTAACATACTGTTGTTGCTGGGATCCATCAACACCTCAATTGTGTATAATTTGAAGATATTAGATTAGCCCTCTCAGCATGCTCCTCCTCAGAGTTGGCAGGTGAGAATTTAATGCAGAAGTTCAGAGCTGACAATATCTGATGGCAGTAGACGCGCCTCTGAATGAACAAATACATAAAAGGCACATTGACTTGCGTTGTAGAAACATTGTATAAATTTTATGTGGTACATTTCCACCTCATGTTTTAAATAAAAAGTAGCTTCATTTTAACATCTAAGAAAGTAAACGCATCAAAAGAGCAAGTCAAAGAATGTGTGCTATTTCTCAGTAATCATAAAACCTATTTGTAAAAAATGCTCATTATTGTGTGAATGCTGACTCAGCTTTCACTCTATTGTTTTTCTGTTTTTAGTTTTCTTTGCCCAGCATCACCTGCAGAATAATCTCCAGTCTCCTGAGAACCCTGAATGGAACAAAACAGGTACAAAAAACTCAATAAAGGAGCTGAAGTTATCAGACTATTACTATACAAGAAAGCAGCACTAAAATATAGTGATAAAAACCCTAAAAACAGGAAAAAAAATTAAGACTTTAAACTTGGCATCAGTTATTAAACAAATGGGGCTGCTGCTTTTCTTTCCACTGTAGTTGTTAGGGTGTATTTTTAAGACTAAATATCCAGCTTTACAATAATATCTAAAATCATAAAGAAAACAATATCCAGTATTTGTTAGATTTAGAGCACTGTAATTATTCTAAGGGTGTTCTGCTGTTAGTGCAGTTGTATGTAAAAAGAAAAATAGGACCAATGTTACATTATTTCACTTTCAACATATTTAAAACAAAATAATCTGACCTGAAATATAATTTCTGATTGGTAAGCAGGTTCACCCTAACAAATAGGGAGATTGGGAACAATCATTCTGACAGGAAGTGGTTTCAACTCAAAAGATGGGAAGAGAATTGCAGAAGGCCTTTGGTGTTGGAAATAATTTGAGGAAGTCTTTTCAAAGGCAGATTTAGGCTACATTACAAATTAACTCCACAAGAAGAGCACAAGGGTCTGAAGCCCGATAAAAATGTGTCTCCAACATATTTAATAAATCAAAAAGGTTCCTTCTCATAGAAACATTGACTATGTTAGAAATTGTCAGATGGCATATAATTCTAAGCATTATTTTGCTTAAAATACCAGCAAAAGAAGTAACATTTTTAATGCTATTATCATGTTATTTTTAAAGTGTAATGAGCAACTTTACTTGCATATAAACCTTCAAAATACCTTTTTCCATTGTATTTCATTGTTTCAAACACATAACATTGTATATACGTATATATGTTGCTGGTTTTTATTTATTTATTTATTTTTGCATATGCTCTACACACTAAAAGTTGATTCACCATCCCAAGGACGTTGCGACTGTCTCCCATCCTCCCTCTTCTCTACCCTTCCTGACAGCAGGCCAATGACAACACAAACACTGAAAAGGCAATTTAGCTGCTTCTTTTAGAACTACTTTGAAAATAAAGGAATTTTAATTATGGACACAATGAAAAGAAAAAAGGACTAAAAAGGGGGAAAAAACATTCACACGCAGTAAACAAAGCTGAAACAATTATCTTCTGGTGACCAGTCGGTGTTTTTAGAACAGTCATTTTAATCTTTTATTTACTGCAAACAGAGAGAGGGGGAGCGAGAGACAGAGAGAGGAGGAGGAGGAGGAGGAGAGGGATGGAAACGCGAGGAAGAGAAGCTTGGGTGAAAGAGAGGGAGATAATGTGCATATATTTTAAATATCCCCTCCCTCACAATCAAAAGATGCATTTTATTAGAGAAACAGTTTTGCTATACCCCCCGAATGGAGGAGGGGGAAGTTTGTCATTTGTGGTTGGAAATTGCTCACCGTCAACCCCCAAAGACAACATTGCATTTTCCCATTCATCAGTAAAAAAATGAACGGAGTGACATCGGGAGCTTCAACCAACAACGAGAGCACAATACAATGTGATGATGGAGACGTGGCTTTAGAGGCATAATTGAACCTGGAAGACGCCTTTTGTTGAATTGTGGCGGTTATAATAGTCAGGTAATTGACATCCGCATAAACTGTGTCCTGACCTCAAATTCGCAGTGCATAATGTCATGTTTAGAGGTCAATTCCAGATGAGAGGAATCATTTCTTTCCTGCTCAGGGAGTCTAAGTCATGCACTGCAATGTGAGAAGAAGAAACTGAGGCCTGTTTAGCATCATGGATGGAAACCCTTACTGTGGGTCACCTGTACAAATTAAATACAATTAATCTACTATATCTGTTCTAAATGAGTCATTGACACCTTGAATGTAGATGTGTATCAGCTGTTTCTGGCCTCTGGGTTCCTCAAATATAAACATTCATGCCACCGGATGCTGTTATCCTCTATTGAGTGACACTGATGCGTTATGTGGGATTGCCTAAGATATCAAGGCAAAAGCTACAAATCTCCATTTGCAATGAGGAGAAAATTCCATAGGATTAATTTTCTGTAGAAGACCCCCGCCCGGGCCCCCAGCCCCCCACCCCGTCCTCAACTTCAGCTGTGCAGCCTGGTGTTAAAAGACCCAGAGGAATACTGTCTTTGTCATCCTGCCGTTTGCAGCTAAAGAATAAGAGAAGTTTTAATCCCCATTGTCCACGAGTCTGGGGGTGGCGGAGGGGTCCGAAGCTGTAAGATGATCCAACCGGCCACACTAATCCCTCCATACCACTTTCGCCTTCACATCAAAAACAGCCCCCACCCTCCCACAAAGCAGCGGTCTTGTGGTTGGACCCCAATGTGCAAATTCAAAAGAGGAAAATGGAGCAAAGAAAAAGTTGCAACAACGGAGCAGAATAGACTTAAAGACAGTTGCACAGAGGATGGGGTGGGCTCCGGGGTGAGGGTGGGGGCACTGCAGGCTCCCTCCAGCAAGCAAGAACACGCGCTCCTTCTGCTGCCGCTCTCCCCCTCAGGTCAGGCCCTGATGCTGCTGCTACAGTTGCTCTTTTATAGGTCTCCCTGGAAACCAGAAGATTTACCAAACCCTGTGTATTTTTTTTCTTTATTGTTATTATTTTCTAGGACCACAAGCCAGGGGAGAAGGGACAGGTGCCACTCGGCCGAATGCACATGGGCTTACCGCTGTACACAAATACCAACTGTGACACTCCATATTGTTTCTTTCTAAATCCTGCCGGATAAGCCAGTAAAATAAAAGGCAGCCAAATGTGAAAAAAGTGGATGTTGTAGCTTCAAAGTTTTATTCTTGCTTTAATTGTAACTCAAACGTGACTTTTACAAAATGAGAAAGAAATTCAAATTCTCATTCTATAAACTCTATCTACTTAGATCCATGTGAGAATGTTTTTAAATCTTAATAGAGAAGACCATTAATGGCATTTTTTTCCTCACCATATGTTCCAGTATCTAACAGCGTACCTTATTCAGAGGGCTTATTGATCATGTTTGATCCTTAATGGGTGGTGGAGGATTAAACTGTGTCTGGAAGAACCATGTCCTGATCTGGTTTCAGATACTTTTGTCTTTGGTGGGGTTTAATAAGCAAAGATTCACAGTTAAGGCTGGAGAAAGATCATGGTTGGTCCTCGATCTAATGGTGTCTATAGAAAGAAACCTCTGCTGAAGCCTATCAGACCTTTACAACGACTCTATGCTTGGCAATGTTTTTTCTTATCTAGTTATAGAGATATGTTTAATATATTTTAAGAAATTTGAAAAACCTTTTTTGATTGCACCTGACAACTTCTACCCCAGCTCCTGTCATTTGAAACCGCTTAGAAGAAGATCACAAAACACAAACATAATGTCAAGTTTACCTGTTCAAAGTGAAGTGAAGGTTTCAGAAACTTTTAGAGCTTTGCTAAAGTCCCTCTGAAAACCCCCAAAACATGTTCTTAAGTGCTACAGAGTGAAAAAATGAGAGGAAAATTATTAATTGGTTATGAATACTGTCATTCAATAATAATCTTTTTACTTTGCAACCTAAGCTTTTGCTCATTTTTACAAACAGTTGACTACTATTAACTAAAAAAGCAATAATCAGAAACCTGAAACTAAGTTAAAAAACATCCCAAAGGTAAAAATAAAAGACTAAATGTTGGAATAAAACATCTTGATGCAGTTTGGTTCCTTTTATTATGGTGACTAAAGTGTCCGTGGTTGATGAAGTCAATGCAGATCAGGCCCAAAGATCAGCGCTATGAAGTGATTCTCTGTGTGGCCTCTGGGGGCACACACACACACACACAGGCATGAAGATGAGAAGCTCTGATGAAGTTGACTGTAACATAGAGTGTATGACGAGTCAGGATGGGGGCAGGGAGAGATGAGGAGGGTGTGTGTCTGCATGAGAGAGCCAGGAGACAGCCGTTTAAAATTCTGTTTCCTGCAAGTGAGGAGGCTAATCCTGCCCCCATAATTCCCTGCAGCCAAAGCACCCCTCCTTCCTCAACATCACCACTCCCTTCTTCTCTATCAAGCTCTCCCTGCATCTCCCTCATTCTCTCCCTCTCTCTTAGTGCACGCTCCGTGAGTGACAGCACAATGCCCAGGCCCTCGCACGCTTATCTAACTCTAGCAGATGGTCGGCTTGGATCAATGCACACACGCCACGATCAATGGCTGTGATAAAGAGCGGCGGGGATGGTACCCTCTCCCTAGCTCCTTCTCTCCATCTATCTGCCTCCCCTCATGCCCAGCCCGCTGCCCCCTGCCCAATTGTTTCTCTCCTACGCTTGTTCATCTGCATCTGCACTGGCACCCACCTGGCAGCAGGCCCTCTGCTGGTTTTGAGGTCTTGCTGATGGTGGATGCGCTGCCCTCTGCATCTATCCACCTCCCTCGACCTGTTCCTTCAGAGAGCCCCTTCCTATCGTTCTTATCGGGAAATCTCTGCTTCATCTCTGGCTCGTGCACCCTCCTCAACTTATCTCACTCTGTCTTTCTCTCTTACACCGGCTCGGGCTGTATCTCACATGTTAATCTCCCCGCGGCTGTTCTCATTCTCTTCAGCCAAACAGGGAGCTTTCTGCCTCTGACCTTCTACGCTCTCCTTGAACACACCATTAACAATGTTCTCACCATCCTCAAATGGTTTAATTTCTTCAGCCCCTCCTGGGATCTGGGTCCATGAGGACTAATTCCACAGTTTTGTTTCATTTAGTGTCTGATAAGATTCAGAGGTGGTGGTCTAAAGGGGCACTGACAATACTGAAGCGAATCAAAGTGGGTCACAAACAGAACTGTGAGTAGAAAGTAGAGCAGAAGTCTGACTGAGTGAATCCCCAACATGAACTATGGGTGCAAGTGGGCCATGGTGCACGCTGCTATACAAATGTAATCACCATAAGGAGGCACTGCATTGTGAAACACATGGGGGAAAGCTGATACTCTTGCCTGATAAGTGAAATATTTGGGAACACTGTTATATTAATGCAACTTTAAGTTCACTTGCAACATTAACTTTTGCTGACAAGCGTGTTTCAACTTCTGTTAAAGATGCTAATCAAAGTTGCAGAGAGCAAGCATATTTATTTGACCTTTTAATGTTTTGAATGAAACAGAAACCACCACATTCAGCTTTTTAAATCACAAGCTCCCTACTACAAATTCATTTCAAACCATTTCATTGCCTGCTGGTGAAGGCGGATACATTTTGTTTTAACATGTGTGTGTGCTTTTGTGTGAACCATGTTCCAATTGACAAATTTTAATAAAACTTTTAGAAAGTGATCAACTGATTAACTTTTAGAGTCAACCCAATTAAAAATGGCCACCACAACCAACTGACCCCAGAAAACACTAAACTGATTCTAACTCAGCCAGTTTTACAGCTTTTGAGCTAAAATTTAGTGTGGTCTTAGCTGAAAATCATTCACAACATACACTCCAAGCTCTAACACAACACGTGAGATACTGCAACAATGCATTAGATTGCACATAAGTATGTTATTTTAAAGGTTCTAACAAAATCGTTGGTGCGGACTCTCATTCATCCATGTCATAAGAATCCTAAGTGGTTAAATAGAAGGTGCTTGGGCTTCTTCTCTGGCGTTTTGAAGGCAAACAAGCCTTTTGGATGGCAGGTGAAACAACTTTTAGAACTAAGAAAAGTCCAGTCACCATCTGTTTACCACTTAGGACTAGAACTTCATCATTCCTCGACATAAAATGATCTTAGTCTAAAACTCTGACATAAAAGGCGGGTGATAGGCCCACCTTTAAGAAATGTTAGGTCTCTAATTTACATAATGATGAGATCTTTAAAAATCTGCTGACAGTTTAATTTATGCTGCATGTAGCACTGAATGACTTGAAAAATCACAAAGATCCACAGAACACTTAAGTTTAGAGGTAATACATTCCTGACCCTGACATGATTCTGAACATTAGGTGTGAAATCTTTACAAAATCAGCTGTTCTGAGATGAAGGTTCAACTTCTTACTTGAGTGAAATGACCCTTTCATGAAAAACAGGTCTCCTGGACAAGGCCTGATGACTCATGCAGTTAAAAGCTGCAACAGAAATGTTCATTATGTACTTTAAGACGTGATATTTCAGTGATTTTGTGATCAGGCCGAACTGGTTATTGAGGAAAAAGTGAAAGGAATTTCCAAATCTAAATATTGCATGATACACATAGGAGCTGTTCCTCACTTATATCAGGTAGTTTGTCAGAATTATAAACTTTGCTCAAGAGTAAGTTCTTTTTTCCTTCAAGAAATTTGTAATTGGCTGTAGGTGATATAATGCGGTTCATAATAAGCTCATTAAAGCATTTTTTTCAGCACTGATGGAAAACGCAGTGGCAATATGGACACCTCCGCTATTTATACCTCTCAAATCCTCATGCATATTCACACAGCGCAGGAATGGGAAAAGAGCAGGCAGACACCCCTGACAAATAGGAGCCTGGATTTTATTTCTTTTGGGGCCTAGAAGCTATTTCAGCACATTGAGGCCTCCTCCTGTCCTGACACTGTCCTGTCCTGTCTGCGCCTGCTTTTGTGCCTTCCTGCTCAGCACATGTGCGTGAAACTAAAAGGAAAGAACACGACAAAAGAAGAAAATTAAAGACTTATATCGCCTGCTAGATTAGGATCATCTTATGTTGGGAAATGGCTGAGTTGCAGCTGTTTTGGTCAAACCTTGAAGATAACCTTGAAAATAAATTTACAGCATCTCAATACATGGACATCACAAGCAAAGAAAAGCTTGTTATGGTTTAATAATGTCTATTTAGGATGTTGAGAGACTTTGGTTGTATTTGTGCAAAAACTTTGTCCTGTACATGGTGTTCTGTTTCATAAATATAGAAGTAAATCAACATTTTTTACTGATAAAATTTAAAAAAAATTCTTTCATTGATTGCACCTGGCTTCTACTACAACAACTTCTGTGTCATCCCAACCCAAATAGGAAGGGAACATGTTAGGAAAGGAGCTTCCATGGTCACAAGTTTAACAGTCAACCTGAAGTGAGGATTTCAGAAACTTTAAGAGACTTCACCAAAGTTCTTTCACGCTGTTCTGGTAGCTCATCTTGCTCAGAAACATTAGAATAATACCTTGTCCTGTTTATTTCCTTTACTTTGGTTGTGGACCAGCCCTCGAGAGAGTGCAGAAAATTTCAGCTCTCATGTCTGACAGACAGTGTGGTTGACCACACTCAGCTCTTGTCACATGAGCTGTGGTCCAAAGCCACTGGTGCTCCCTCTCTGTCCCTCTGTGTCCTCTTTGTTCCCCCTGCCCACACTTCTTAATCCTGCTTAATTTGAGCGCAAAGAAATTCACATGTGCCAGTAGGAACATTTACAGAGTACACTGCCTCTGCTTGTAAAATAAAACAGGGCTTAGGGACTAAGCTGTATTGATCTTACAACTTGATAGTGTGATTAACGGTGGAAGATGGTGCTGCTATGCTAAAGAAAAAAGTGCGTACTTTTAGATAGCAGGCAGCGCTGCAGCGGTGTTTACTGAGCGTAGCTGCAGAACATTGGCAGGGAAGTTTCAGTTTCAGCTTGTTTTAAAAGGGGTGTGAATATATTACTATAACAGGTGCTTTATCAGGGAAGTGGGGTTCTGTTATGTGTGAAGACAAGAGGTGAGTATGAATGAGTCATGGATCTGTCTCTTCCACCTCCATTCTGTGGGTGGGCAGGCTTTTGTAGAAACACAGAGCTAAGAGTGTGCACCCCCACCTGGTAGGAGAAGCTTACACACATAATGATCGACCAGAAAGCTGCAGGAGAAGTGGATCGTAGCAGCAGTGACCAAAAGCATGCATACCAATCCAATTTAACCCACTTCCACAAATTAAAAGAACAACTTCAACTCAGATTATTTTTAGTTTCATTTAAAAAGAAACTATCTCATGTCTGTTTTTGGAATGCAAATCAAACAAAAGCAAATCCATCACCAAGAAACTGAGCAAAGACTACGCCATACTTCTCTAAGATTTTGAACACACAAAGCCAAAACGTAAGAAACATCATCAGTTCACAATGGCTCTGTTTCTTTGTCTGTAACACTGAATGTGGTGTCTCTGATCTCACTGGCATCTTCCTCTGGCAGCATCACTCGCTTTCCTTGTTGTATTTTTCATTGTGGATTGTTATTTACCAGCTTCAGTGTGTTATATCTGTGCCTCTGTTTCCTCAAAACACCTACTCATTTGAGGACTGATTCATTCCAGGCTAATTCATATTCCCAGGGGATTAGAGACATCTAATTTGGTGATATTTCTGCCGTGCACACTTTGGATGCAGTATTCAAGCAGTCATCCCATCTCCATTTGCACACACACAAAATAATAATATAAAAACAACTGTGAACACATTGTGTAGTTATCTCTCTTGCCAAGCTAAGTATCTTCTTCTGCGCTTTGGAAATTCTCAATACATGTCCTCGCTGGGCATTTGTTGTATTGTGATGGGCACATAAGGGTTCAAAATCGGGACAGGAAGAAAAAAATATATTGGTACATGAATTAAAGTCTTTCTAAAGGCAAACTGGAACAGAAATGGTTGTCTTTGAGTCAAGATTTTAAAAAGAGAATCTAAAACAGCCTGATTCTGGTGGAACTCCACAATAAACTTAGGAGTAAACAGTTTGTTGATAAATAACTAAAATATATGACTTGAAAATAAATGTATTCAGAATTTATCATCAGTAAAGCCACAAGAACTCAACACCTACACAATATTTGTATGTCAAACAGCCTTAAATTTGCAAAGACCTACTGCTGTGTTTAGTGTGATATTTAGGTTTGTTTTTTTTTACTCTGCTTGTATAAACACAAATGTTGAGCTGTCTGCAAAAAGTGCAAAAGTAATCTTTAAATTCAAGGAATGTTTCCATTATAAGCAGCTTTTGGGTGTCAGCTGAGCAGCAGACTGCTGTCAAACCTCACTTACCTCTCTATTATACCCATCATGCCCATTTAATCATGCAATTATTCTATAGTTTGTAAACTTGATCTGTTGTGTGCCTGTTCAGAATATTTCTCTCAGCCGGTGTTTGGATCTCCATCTTCTAAGAAGAACAGCTACTGGTTTATCTTGCTATTTTAATGCCAATATTTGAGACAACATCAGTATTTGTTTGCATTTTTTTTCTTAAAAAATGGCTATATAAATAGTTTATTCAGAAGTTTGTAAGCACTTTTTAAAGCATTAACAATGATTCATAAGATTAGTTGTGAAACACTCCTCATACACTGAAAAGGGCTCATTATTTGGCAAAAACAAGTGCTAAACTTTTATTCATAAATGTAATTTGTTGCTTGCAGCTCAGTTTATTTTTTGAGCTAAATTTTATTTTGCCAAAACAAACTCTGTATCTGTGAATGCACATAGTTCTTACATGCAAATAACTTACGGACAATTGCTTGATATATAAAATATAAGTCTTCACAGAGACATTTCTTTGGCTAAAAGTTCTTCTGTTTTTGTAGAAGGTGCACCAGAAATCAGTGTTTC
This sequence comes from Kryptolebias marmoratus, assembly GCF_001649575.2. NCBI lineage: Eukaryota > Metazoa > Chordata > Actinopteri > Cyprinodontiformes > Rivulidae > Kryptolebias > Kryptolebias marmoratus. Next base: position 13,611,314 of record NC_051439.1, read on the forward strand.
TCGAGAAAGGAGGTTCAGAGCATCTGTTCTCCAGAGCTACAAAACTCAAGGTGTTCATGCAGTTTCTCCACAGTTTGCCTTTTTTTCGGAGGGTGGTGTGACAGTGATGGATAGCTGTACGCTTGGTACCAATAAGAACTTCCAAGTGGTTGATTTAAGGCCTAGGACTCCAGTGGATGGACCCTCCAGGAGATCCACTCTAAATTAAATCCTCTGCGGCTGCTGGGCTTCAATGATGCTTTCCCTCTACCCAAAACCCTTTCTTGACTGCTGCTTCCAGCCAGCCTCACCTTTGTTCACCAAGAACAAGTTTTTTTCTCCTTAATTAATTCAACAGAAAGTAATTAAACCTTTGCATTTCGCCGACATGCCTTGTGTGCTCCACCTTTACGGGGCACAAAGAAAAGGTAGGATGGAGAGTGGGGGCGCAAGAAATTAAGAACACTCAGTGCCAAATGACCGTCGGAAGCAAAACAATATTAACCCCCTGAGTTAGTGGCCAGGACTCATAATAAAGGAATAACAAGAGTGGGCATAGAGCTGAGATGAATGCGGCAGCGCAGGTTGTTTTGTTCTGCGGGGAGCTGGAAGCTGCTGAGATAGACGGCGCTATGAGCCTGCTCTTAATTTGCTGAGTGATGTAAGTCCTCAGGGGTGCGTGTTTGGCCTTGAGGGGTCATAAAGTACTTGGCAACTTCACCTCATTTTCCCTGCATTTTGCACTTTATGTGGAAATTTTAAATAAAAAAAGAAATCCTAAACCAATGGTAAAAGCACAAATATTTAAAAAAAGATAGTCAAGTAAGAATGTCTTAGAAACTTTAGATATTTGAAATCTTTTTCATCACAACATCAGTGCAGGGAAAGCATCTTAAATACAGCCAAGGTCAAGAACCAGGTGGTACCCTGCAAATCATTCGCATTTATTTTATACGTGGCATTTTATATGTGTTATTAATACATCTAAGCTTTTATTAAATGTTTTTATTTAGAGCAACTTACAAAAGAGAAACAGCATTAGAGCTTCTGTGTTGCCCAAAGCATGAAGAACTATTTATTTATTTCAAGGATAAGCTAAACTTGGTTAGTGTTTTAGTGATGCTGGCAGGTTTTCCTGACTCCTGAGGGTGAATAGTTGTCATATTGTGGTCTTTAACTGGAGTGAAAGTGTTTCATAGTCTGCAGTCTTTTTGCTTATTGTCAGATGAGCCTTTAAATCAGAAGGAATCCCACAGAAAAAAATACAAGAACAACAGCTAAAATGAGTGGAAAGCTTGACTACATTGAATACATAGATAGACCCAATCAATCAATCAATCAATCAATCAATCAATCAATCAATCAATCAATCAATCAATCAATCAATCAATCAATCAATCAATCAATCAAAAGTTCTAAGAGAGAATCAACAAATAAAACAAAACTGAGGATCAGTCAAGGAACTAAACACAGTGAGGTAAACAGGAAGAAAAGTTTCAAAGGTGAAAAAATAAGAAAAGCTTTTCAAAATAAAACAGGAAGTGGTAAAGGTCAGTGACGTCACATCCACAGCAGTGATATGTAATAATGAGTTCAGTTGATGATGTTGAATGTTGGTTGTTAGAGCGTTTTTGTGCTGATAAAACCTTTTTTTCCTTTCACATGAGCAACCTTTTAGAGCTGAATTTCAACCTCAAGTTGAATGAAATTACATTGTGGATATTTTACCTCCACTAAGAACTAAACCTTTCACCTTTTCACATGCACAAATCTCATGTCTGTTTTTGTAATTATTTCTCTTTACATGTTTCAGATGATGGTACACAAGTGCTGTTGTCAAATGAAACACAGACGTACAACACAGATAAAGTCTAAAAAAAAGGAGCGGGTAGAAAATGCAGAGTGTGAGCGCTGAATTTGATGAAGCTGAAACTGAGCTGTTAAACAACAACATTAGCTAAAAGTAGCACATGACTGGCTAAAGGTTTAAAGCAACAAAAGGCTAATTATAAGTTAAATTTAACAAAAAAGGAAAAAATAAAAAAGTATCTTGAAGCAGATTTCAAAGGGAACAATGTTTGGGATGGAAATGAAGAGATCTCAGTGTATTTCAATAGGAAGAAAGTTTGTAAATAAAGTTAATTATTTTGAAAAGTATAAAAATGATAAAACCCAAAAATCCTCGTACCCGTCTCCTGAATGACCTGAATGTTTTGAGATATGACTGGCTAAAATGTAAGGGTAGTTAGACTGCAAAAAACATTTAGAAAAATAAAAAACAGAAAAACAATAGTGTGAAAGCTGCATTCAGACATTTATTTGTTAGCTTTATGAATCATTCATGGGCTGGTTTCTGCATTTGGTGTAAGAATGGGTTGATTGTTGAGTTAAAAGAAAAGTTTGTTAAGCCAATGTTTCTGAACTGTGATGTTAGGTCAGACAGCAAAGACCGATTTCTGCTCAGCAGATATTTTAATCCTCAACTAATCACTTAGTTGGTCCAAAGAGTGGAGGTTTCGGGAGGGTTTGTGCCTCTGTGTGTGTGTTGTCGGGGATGAGGGTTATTCCTACTTGGTGGCCTGACACATTCTTCCTCTTAGCGACATGGTCTTTTTTCCAAAAAAGATTATAGAAGTAGTCAAATTGGACAACCTCAGGAATGAGCCAAAGATGAGCTGCAAAAAGCTTACAAGTCCAACCCTGCTTATTAACAAGCCATTTATTAAGAAAAAACTCTTATTTTCTCATTGATGCAATGTATAAATAAATATTGTGGAGGTCTTTTGTGTTTTGCATAAAGAAGCTGCCCTAAAGAAGCCTCTCTTTTCCTGCAGTTTGGATTACATTTCTTTTGAGTGGAACTGCTGTGCATGCACCACTTGCTTTAACCAGTTTTTTCACTCGTGCAGAGGAACACACTCTCTCACACTCCAGATTCCTCAGCCATTCTGTGACTCTTGGCATTTTGCTTATTATCAGAATACTCTTAATCATAGTGGAGACAGCGCCAGTGAAGAGAGCGAGCTGAGAGAGACACGTCAAAACATCTTCAACCGTAAAGGACCAGACAGCAAGCGTGATGGGCAAATTAGTCAGAAGCGCTGCCTAAATGGATGGTGAGGGCACAGGGGGGGTAGAGGCGGGGAGGGCGAGAGCGTGTGGAAATCAGAGAGGGGAGCAGAAAACAGAGAGAGAAAAAGAGAGGAACCTTCTCCGTTTCACATTTCAGTGGTGCCTCCTATTCCCGGAGCACTTCGCCAGATCACAACCCACTAACTGATGGAGAAATAAATTAAGGAAAGGCTGCTCAAATAGATATGATTCTGAGGAAGATTTAAGGAGTGGAACTGATTGTGCATGTCTGATTCCTGCGCTTCAGAGTCCTCACCCGGGGGGCTTGGCTTTCAAAGCTGAGTGACTTGCACAGAGAAACACTCCATTAACAAAGTTCAGCTCTCCGCTGAGCCTCCCCCCCGTCTCCCCCCAGCACAGAAGACCTCTCACTGGCAGCAAAGCGTTTTTTTTTTTTTTTTCTTCACTAAATACGTTTCAGGGTGCAAACAGGAATAATGTGAGTAAGAGAGCAAAGAAGAATCTCTCAGACCTCTAAAAGGACAATTAAAGCTGCTTATTTACAATAGAGTGCACCTCACACAGATGCTGAAATATTTTGACTTATAGTGTCAAAGATAACAATCAGACTGACCATCAGGACAGTTTACATGATCGAAATGAGCTCCATCTACAGCTACAGGCCTGGAAAGACAAACGACCTGACTGTTTTTGGACAAAACTGTGTGTGTGTTTTTAAAAGCATGGATTAGATTTTTTTTTTAGGTCAACTTTTGGGGAAACTCAGGGAACAACGTTTGGATTATGATATCAGGATGTGCACCATTATTGCCTTTGTTAACGAGTCGTTTTGTTTTTGAGCTTTAGTTACAAACTCAAAGTTAGTTCAGCAGCTTTTCCAAAGTCCCAGTTTTATGGGTTTTTTTTTTTAATTGCCTAAAGAAAGCACAAACACAGGAACAAATGAAGCTTTAGAAAAAAAAAAAAACATCTATTAAATTAAAGCAATTTCAAAAAAAAAAAAACCTCTTCGTTTTTCAATTCTACAGAAATACCTGAACATCTAAAATAAATTTAATGAGTTCCAAACAGTGAGATGTACTGACTTTTTTTTAAAAAAAAGAAAAAAGTACCAATTAGGAAGTAGCTGTGGTTCTGGTGGAAATTTTAACAATCTGTCTTAAATAAATGAACGAAATAAACTAAGTAAACTAAAACTGATCTTATTTAGGAAATGTATTCTTACTTTCAATAAATAAAATAAAATAACTCATTATTGAAGTATTTTCTGTCTACATTTTTCCCCTCGGGTGGAGACTTCCTTCAACTCGATCATTTATTTTAATTTTTTTTGATTAAACCATATTTTCTAATAATCATAACCCTAAGAAGGAAGCTGTCAAGAGTTTAAGAATTAAAACTTTTGTTTGACTTTTTCCAGACAAAAACTCTTGTTTTAAAGGTCTTTATCATTTATACTATATACAAAGTTATATATATTTAAATGTAGTTAAATTTTACATCGAGTCACTTTACAGTAGAAGTAATATTTTACTTCTTCTTTTAAAAAGACTGCTTTTTAAAATCATAAAAACAGTGTGATTTAACATGTAAAGTCGCTGATTTGAACAATTGTGGAGGTACAGTTTGATCTGTTTTCAACGTTTATCATCAGCAAATCAGCTGCCAGGTCCTGTAGATATACAGAAATAACACAAATATTTTACTGGCTTTTTATTTTTTTAACTCTGTGCAAGAATGAACCAAAGTGTTCAAAGTGTTAAACTAGTCAGCGACTTTATTGGACCAATAAAGATTTATATTTCTAGTAAAATGAGTTTGAGTCCTATAAGCTTTAGGAGTGTTCATTATAAACTGCACCAAAGGGTTAAACCTCAGAGTTCAAAGAGACAGAGAGGCATTGAGTAGGCAGCGAGAAGGAGAGAACTAGCTCAGGTCCGAGGATTAGAGTCATGGGACTAGACAAAAGCAGGACCATTACCCCTCAGTGGAAAGGCTCAAACCCAATGACTTCTTCTCAAATCAGATGGAGAGGAAAAGACTCAGAAACGAAGTAGACGGAGCGATGTAGGCAATGAAGTGTTTGCAGCGCTTCTGAGGAAAGGACTGCAGAGCAATTAGGTGTGGTGGGCTGGAGAAGCTGTGTTTTCAGGGCCGGAAGAGAGACTTGTGATCACTGAAAGTGTGTGTTTTTAATCTTTTCACTGGAGTTGCTGTCATGAGAACAAGTGGAAGCACAGCACATTCAGTACAGTTTATCAATTCATCTGATAAGCCAAAAAAACTGCTCTCAAATCCTTGTATGTTGTCACCTGAAAGTGTTGCATGTCTGCGACTGAACTCCTGACCCTTTAACTTGTCAATCCAGCCGTGGAAATGTTCGACTCTTTGAATATTTTTGTGGGGGTCAAGAAGAAGATGAATCAAGGTGAGAGTGGATAATTGAGCAGTCTGCAGATGTGGCGCTCAGAGATAAGTGAAAGGGTGAGAAATTGAGTGTGATGCTGAGGCCCTTTATTTGATGGAGAAAAGAGGAAACAGGAAGGGAAAAAAAAAACATCTCTGAGGAGGAGAGATAGACAGCAGCAGAGCGAGGGACTCAGAGACAGACAAGAGGAAAGATATGGATGGCAGGCAGCAATTACTGAGACTGAGGCTCCGTGCGAACACAGCCAAGTGTGTGTGTGTGTGTGTGACAGTATGCGAGGAACAGAGAGGCACAGAGCGAGTGGAGGAGGTGCAGCAGAGGGAGGATTGAGATCTCTGGCTGCCTGGGCCCCTGCTGACTCTCATACAGGCAGATCACAGGCTCATCATGTCAGCTCTGTTTGTGGAAATCCTCCCTCATCAAATGACAAATTTGCTACACGTTTACCTTTATCAGATCAGGGAGGAGAGGAGCACAGAAAGAGTGTGTGTGTGTGTGAGTGTGTATGTGTGTGGAAGTGCCTCTCTCTGTCGCCGCTCCACCATCGAGGGGCCAATTACTTGCTCCTCCGAGAGCAACGCTGCCATCTCAGGCCTTTCATTCAGCCACCCTCCTCCTCCTCAGCCTCGGAAACATCTGTCTCTGAATATGCAATGAGAGTGTCAAAGAAAACACACACCAACGTCCAACACAAAGCTAACATTTACCAACATCAGACCTGTCTGTTCTGCCTGTAGTGCCGAGAATACGCTGCTGGAGCAGGATGACTCCGGTGCTGCTGGGATCCTCTCCCCCTCCCGCTGTAAGATTACTGGCCTTGTTACTGACACCATGCCTCGCTGCCCTCCTCCTCCTCCTCCTCCTCCTGTTCTTCCTCCCCTCAGTAACCATTCTCCTCTTATCATCTCACCCCTTTCTTTTTCTTCCTCCTCCTCCATTAAGACTTAATTAACTGAACTTAGGTCTCATCCGCCCTTTAAAGCCTTCTTGAATAAATATCAATATTGACCAAAGTTTTACGTGTCAGCTTAGGATATGTGAGCTTCTATGGATCACAGATAATGAGCACATTTAACCTGTCTTTGCTCGCTTTAATAAGAAAATTTTCATTCTTCTGTAGCAGTATCCAAAGATCAATAGAGAGAGATTAGAAGATCTGATTATCAGGAGCTCAGTAATTTTTTTGTGCTTTTCAAGGTCTGCAGTCAGTTCTAATGTTTTACAATAATCTATGTATGTGCTGTGAATGACTCTCAGCTACTATATCATCAAATCTAAGCTCAAGATTTATGAAACTGACTGAATTAGAGCCCTTTTTGAGTTAACTAATTTTGACTAGCTATCTTAAATTGGATTGACTCCAAATGTTAATCAGTTGTAGATGTATATCCAATGATTATGTTCTGAAAGTTCATTTAGTGGTTGATGAGATATTTTGCTAACAGACAGACAACATTTTAAACAAAGCTTTTCTGAAATCTGTTAGCACTCAAAATATGTGTTGTCTCAGTTACAACCACACCAAAGTTTTGTTCAATATTTGTCAAACTGACTGAATAATAACCCTTTTTTTGTTTTCTAAACCCAGTTATCTACGGCAGCCAATTTCAACCAGGCTGACTATGAAAGATGTACTTGTAGATGTACATTCAATTAATATTTATAGAAAGTTTCATTAAAATTTGTCCAGTGATTCGCAAGATATTTTGCTAACAGACAGACACATAAACACACGCACATGTGATCAAAAACATCATTATTTATTATTCATTTATTCATTATTTTTTAAAAATGTGGTCACCACCAGACCTTAAAAATAATGAACAGATGACCCAATTGTTTTCCCAAGTATACATATTTTGAAGGTGTCTGACATCTTTCAAACTCCAGCCCCTTTTCAGATTCCTTGGATTACCTCACCTTTGGGTTTTATATTCTTCTTATTCTTTCACACCTGAATGAAATAAATGTGTCATTATGAGATTTCTGACATGCTTGTTGGTGAGACTGTCTTCCTTGTTTAGTTAAAACTTTAGGCAGGTACTTCTTTGATATGGTGCCTTCACTGACAAAAAAAAAGGATTTTAAGTGCATGACTTGCAAACCTATACTTCAAAAAGCCCCTAAACTCAACCTAAACTGAATACAGGTAAGAATAAATCTTTTCTGCTCCAATAGAAAGCTCCCCAAACACCTCTTGATTGCTCCCGTTTAAAAAAATTATCCTTATATTTATACACGTATCTCATTTTAAACTGAATTACAGTTAAAATCTGAGCTAAAAATCTGGATATTTGTCTTCCTGATCATTAAACTCAATTTTGGAGGTTTGGCTCATCAGAACTTCACAAACAAGGAGAAAGACTGACAGGAAAAGAGAGCGGTGGCAAAAGGCAGAGGCTGTGTTTCAGCAGGAGATGCTCTCTCTACACTGGCTGATGAAGATTAAAGAGACAGAGACAGAAAAGGAGAGATTATAGGGGGGCTGAGATTGACTGCAAGAGAGAGGGAGAGAAAAGGTGGAAAGAGGGAGTGAGGAAAAGAGAGAGAGGAAGATAGCAGGCTTTGATACTGAGAGTAAGAAGAGAAGCATTTGCATAATGTCCTCCACCACAGTGAGTCCCCCAGGCTAGCCATGCTGGATAACAGAGAACCAATACTCTTAATTCAATCTCTTTATTTTTCTAATACATCAGAAATTAATAATTTGTCCCCATTTCCACCCACAGCCACCCCCTCTCGTCCATGGAAACCACCGTGAGCGCTGAGCTGAGCTGCCTAAGTTTGTAACTTTAACCCAAGAAATTGATGTGAGCGGGCCTCGAGGCAGACCTGCTAATGAATGGATCGAGAGAGAAAGAAGAAAGTTAAAAGATGGTCTTTTATAAAGTAATTTAAGAAAATCCTGTTAGCTGGATCAAGTACAAGAGTATAATTTCTCAAAACGGGAAGAAGAGAAGCTTTTTTTTTTTTTGCTACTCTCCCGCACACTTAATAACAAAACTAGGAAAAAGATAAAGGAACAGAATCAATTAGGCCAGTGCTGGTAAACAGGGCTGGTTGTGGTCATGGAGGTGGGATGATAGGTGCTCACACCCTGCAGGGGTTTAACGCCACATCACCCTTCCACATGGATATGCTGGATGCTGGAGGGAAAGAAGCTCATGTCACAATTCCTGTATCTAAATGAAGGAGAAACAAGTTCTCAAAGCATGTTTAATTATTGCCTTTACTTCTCTATGTTTTGCTCCTTTTCTCCCTGCAGGTTCCTGATCTTTCCCATATGGCAGAGGCATAAAGAGGCACCCATCAAAGCGACAGTCTGTAAAGCAGGCACTAAATACACCAGAGATAAGAGGAGATTATCAGGTGGTTCTTGTTCCAAAGGGGAGTCCTCTGTCACAGGGACCTGGTCAGGATCAACCAAACACATGGATTGATGTTAAAGTGTCTCCTGCTTCCACTGCTGTGGCTGATTAGTTATTAGAAAGAAGATCCTCCATCATCTCATCCCTTAGATGCTCGCCTTGGAGACTTGAAATCAAACATGAAAATATCTGTTGTTATCAGCTTATTTCATACTGATATTGTTTCTTTGCAGCTAGCCTCTAAATATCTTTACAGCACATCCTAAACGTGTGATTATATAGTTTTTAAAATAAAAATTAAGAACACATTTTGAGCATTATTTCACATATTTTTATAAAACATGAAAGCTGATATATTTAATATTACAGACTGGTACATGTATTTCATTAAAACTATGTTCCTTTTAATGTCAGATCTGTTCTTAAAAAGTAAATATTTCCTCATTTTGGGGTCATTTTGTCCCCAAATTAATGATGACATAATATCAAAGTCCTTGTTTAGTATTAAATGGATTGCTAATAAGTACAATATTTAATTAAATGTTTAATGTTGATTCCTAATTTGTGTTCAGTGCGCTACTCTGTGCTTGAATCTATACATATAAAATGCAGGCTATGATAAATTAAAGTCAATGTGAAATAAAAAAATATAATATTATATAATCTTATTATATTTGAAGGCAAAATCAATCTATTTTATTGTTTTCAGATCTCTTTAATTTGACTCTTTACCTTGCAGAGAAATGTTTGACCTTTCATCCACTTCTGCTCCACTTCCTCAGCAGATAAAAGTGAGGATGAATGGTCTCTGTGGACACACTGAGCATTATTTGATTCCCATTCCCCCTGGGTGATATGATGGGGGAAATAATTGTAAGTATTTGTATTTGTTTCTTTTTTTTCTTCTTCTTCTTTTTTTTTTAGTGTGGCGTGCTCTGGGAAATTCTTAATACCTTCCAGAGATTATACGGTAACTCCCAAACTCCCATGATTATAATTAAGCCTGACTTGGTTGTAAAATGAGCAAATAGCAATTTAGCTTTGCATCGTGTGAGGGGAGCATCTCTGTGTGTTCCTGCAGCTTTACATTGCTAAATATACTGAGTTTCAGTATGCCGTTTCTGTGTGTGTGTCAGGAGAAATGTTTGCTCATGCAAAAATTCGAGCTCTCATCTTTCTTCTGCCAGAAAAAAGAAAAAAAACAAACAAACAAAAAAGAAAAAACACACAGAGACATTACCCCATCCTTTCTCTTTCTCCTCCTTCTTCTCTATCTTGCACCCCTCTCTCTCTCTCTTTCTGTATCTCTTACAAAGGCTGCCGTTTTCCTCCAAAATGAGGCCACGTACGGAAGGTATGCAAATGAAATCACTGCTCGTGGATTAGAATGGGACACCATATACCCTAAATCATGATTGTCAATCATGGCTGGGGATTAAGGGATATGAGCTCGCAGACCTAAAAAAGCAACATTTTGCCCCCCCTCAGGCAGATCCCCATTGTGAGATGCTCTGAGGGAAGGAGAGCAACACTGGAGCACCAGTGCCCCCTTCTGTCTGATGCTCACCGAGCTGTTTCATCATCAAACGCAGCCGGGCTGAACAGAAATAGAGGCTGGCACACACAAGCCTATTCATTTACATTTGACATAGCCGCGGGCAAAAGCTTGATTAGACAAATGCACATGCTTTGGTGATGCAGTGTTTCATCTTCAGTGGAGGAGAGAGAGACCTCATTTGTTTCTCTGGCATGTGTGCAGCCATGGTTCAACATCAGTGGGTTAGGAGGGCCATAGGCCTTACAAATCTAACAGATGTTTGTTTGCCCTGTGTGTGTGCTCAACACTGAAGTTCCTCAACAACAGAATCAATTTGTTTTTACACTGCGTGGCTTTCATTTTCACTGTAGCCTCATTGGACCTGTGCCACCCAAAAAGTGCTTCTGTATTCATATATGTTTTCAGCCATAAATTTGCTCTGCGTTCTATTTAAAGTATACCGTTACAAAGTTTGATTATGTCCCACAAATTTTGCCTGGTACTGCTGTAAACGAGTGCAGCTCCAACCACGGAGACATGTTTAGTGGATTGTGCATGCAGACCCCGGAGCCCTCAGCTAGAGTGCCAGTCTGTTCCTGTGGAGCAGTCAACCAGATGAGCCCAGCCAAGAGAGAGAGAGAGAGAGAGAGACAGAGCAAGGCACCGGCACCGGGCCAGGAAATAACCCTGGAAAACACTCCACTACCAGCAGAGAATGGTGTTTTAAGAAGACATGAAGAGAAAAAAATAAGGATGAAAGAAGGAATGCACGATTGCAGGAATGATGGAAAATATTGTTAAGATCTGTCAGACAAGACTTTGATTCGAGAAAATGAGCAAAGGATGAAATTTTGGCACCGCTTCCAGCCTGCGCTGTGACTTGAAGGTGGAGCAGCACCTGTGCCTTTTTGGTCCGGGTGTTACATGAGCAGGAGGTCAAGGCCAGGGCAGCATCTGCATTACATCAGAGGGTCTGGCTGCGCGCCCACACCACGAAAGCTGCTCACAGAGGAATCCTAAAGAACAGACCTGAGAACGTTGTCTATGAATATACGCTGCTACTATTTTAAAATTGTGTTGCAATCATTTGACTAATATTTACCAAGGAATCCTTAATACAGTCTTCCACCTGAGTCATGTAGAGTGGAAAATAAAACCACTAAAACGAGATATGAGCCATCAGCATACCGCAGAGCAAATCATTATGCGTCATTAGGTGAAGGTTTAGTTTAAACGTGTTTAGCAGGAATTAAGCAAAGCTGCTGTTGACATGGATTGACTGCTGTAATGCGTTATTGTCAGCGCTCCAGGAGGTAGAGAGGCCCAGCCCGGCTGGTTGGTGGAACGGCAACAAGCAACGCAAGGATTTATGGGACGTTTGGAGGAACGTACGGAAGGAGTGGACAAACAGGAAATCAGGGCTGATGGTTTTATTTTGTCAGAGGAGACAAAGAGGGTGGCGAATAAGAAGAGGAGTCATTATTAGATCACAATCATTGAGCAGAGACAGCTGACGTCTTCATCAGTGGTAGTTATAAATGGGGCGCACATTTTCAGTAACTCTGCTGATGACTGAGCAAAAACAGGAGCATTTTTTAAACGAGTCACCTTACAAAGCAAAGTATTACATTCTAGACTTATAGGTGTGTGTACAACTACACTGGCACTGAGTATTTGTTATAGTATTTGAGTATTTAGAGAAAAAATAAAGCAAATTGGCTTTCTTTAACCACATGAATGTTGTTTTAGGTAGATTTAAAGGCCTAGCACTCCTTGAAGGAATGCATGTCACTTGCCGTCTTTCGTGCCACAGTTTTAGACTGAAGTTTTATGTTGATAAATGATGCCGTTGTCGCTGTTTTGGTCAAACCTTGAGAATAAAATCTCATGCAATATTGCAAGATGTCACGCTTAAAGCGTGTGTTGTGAATGCTTCACAGCTACTACCTTCTCAAATTTTAGGTCAATGACTGTAATGTTGACTGAGGTATGGACATTTTTGTGTTGGCTAATGTGGATTAGCTGTAGGAGCCATCTTGAATTGGATTGACCCCAAACAACGATGAGTTGTATTACTTTCTGTGAGTTTCATTAAAATTTATCCAGTGTTTCATGAGATATTTTGCTAACAGACAAACAGGGTTGACCACAACAGTTAATGCTGAAGTTTTAAGCAAAGACTTGTAGTATATGTCATGGATAACTCTCAGGTACTACTCCTCCAGTTTTTCGCTCAGTGTCTGTAAAATTCACTGAATTATAGCCATTTTTGTATTTGCTAAGGGGAGTTAACTGTGGCAGCCATCTTGAACTGAGTTGGCTTCAAAGGTTATTAGTTATAGAAGTACACCCATGTTTCATGTTTTTAAGGTCAGTTAGGTGGGGCAGCCATCTTGATTTGGGCTTGCTACAAAAGTTAATCAAAGGTAAATGTCCATCCAATGATTACATTCTGAAAGACATTAAAATCCATGCAGTAGTCCATGAGATATTTTGAAAAAACAGATGCACGAACACATGAGCAAAACCATTACCATCCTATGTTACTTTTTGATGGCAGGTGTTAAAATGTTTTAAAGCAGAATCAAAGAAGGACCAATTTGACCTCAGTCCTTTCAAACCCAAGTTTTCCTGTACTACACAATCACCACTGTATTTTTATGTTTTTCCCTGAACATGTTTACAAGAGTGGCTCAAAACGACGAGTTAAAGAGGACAGTCTTATCCAGCTCTCCAGTGTTGACAATATTACTAATCCCCTCCACCTGCTCAAACACCCACCCCAAAAGCCCCCATCCCTCCCCCTCGTGCATGTGCCCGTAGTGGGAGTCCCTGAGGCCAGGCTGCGCCGCTGCCTTCGTCTCTGCACCAGTTATCGTCTCTGGCCCGGCTCCGCTCCCCCAGCCCCCTTCCCCGTTAATCGCAGCAAAAACAAATAGTTTTCAAAATGTTTGGAAAAGACCCACTGTTTGCATCAGGGCCTAACAAAATAATTTTTACAAGCTATCCAGTTGTGATTAGGACAGAGAGAATTGAATTTATGTGGCATTGATAATATTAATATTAGCCTAATTAATTATGTTGTTTGAACTTGCACAGCACTGTGTGTACCTTCTACACAACACTAACCAGCCGGCACTGGAACTGAGCTCTCAGCCGTCTCTATCTCCCCGGCTCTCCTCCAGTTCATGACTACTGCACACAATTCATCAGCTCGTACAGATCTAATCCCCTCTGGCTCCCCTCACTTCCTGAAGTCGAAGAAAGAACTTTACTCTGGTGGCAAGAATTCCTATGAATACTTGATGACTTCTATAGAAAAGGAGGAGTGTTTCATCTCACTTTGAAAGTGACATTCACAGAGAAAAAAAGGGGGGGCAAACTTTTGATTCCCCCCTCTCGACATATGAGCAATTATTCAGGGGTGAATGATAATAAAATGCAACTTTTATTGACTCGCTAATTAAGATAAATAGCAGTACAGTGGGAGCAGCTCTGGAAAAGAAGAAAGTTTCAGGAATCAGGGTCACGATCCTCCAATAAGCCCTGTGTGAAGAAGTGCCTTTCACTTTGTTTCCCTAATCACTGCAGGTTAACATTTAAGTGTCCTCTGACCCAGAAACCCTGCAGATTAGGCCAACGTCTTGTCTTGGATGAGCAAGTGTTGATCTGTGCAATTCCAGTGACACAGATGCAGTGACCCATCGCTCGTATCACCTGAGCCATGAGGGGACCACCCAAACCTCCAGAGGGATTCTCAGACTTCTTTGGAGCTCAGGTCACACTCCTCTGTGATGGCCTCTCGACTTTGCCTTCATTGTTGAGGGTCAAAGGGTAAAAAGGTGATCATGTGCACTCTTTTAGGGGCTCATTACACCATGCTGAGACAATATGATGTCAGAACCACAGTCCCTGTTGGACATCTTTTGTTTAGCCTAATGTATGTACTTGTGTGTTCATTTTGAGGGTTATTGTGTTCAAAATAATCTCTGTTAAGTTGAACTGCTATTTAGGTTTTTGAGATACACCTGTGCTTTAATGTTGGCTTCAAAAAAATTAATTATTAACAACTGGATTTTATGGAAGCCTTGTTTTATTATTAATTTTTTTTATCTTACTGAATAATGTATAAACTCCTGCCTTGTTCTGCTTTTTTGCAAAGACGTAGATTATTTGCCAGAGTTGGCAGCTGGAAACCATCTTAGTGTATTTTCTGCACAGACTCTGGTAAAGTGAAGACAAAGCACATTAAACTACCATCAACGCTGTTTTTGTTTGGTGTAAAAGAGCCTTTAGGAAGACAGAGCTCTGATTCAAGTTTGGTCAAGGTGTCTGTTCAGTCTTCAACATTTCATCACAAAGTGTAGCCAATATTTGATTGATTACTTATAGCATCTGTTTAAAACGACTTCAGTCAATTCTTGTGCACAAGTGCAGCTGCAGAACTTATATATTTGGCACAAGAAGTTTTTTTATGTTAGAGAAATAAGCATTATCTTTTAACTTCTATGTTAAATATCTTAACAGAAATTTGTGATGGATTAGTATTTAAAAACAAATGAAAATCTAAATTGATGGACAAATTTCATCGGCGCACAGAAAGAAACAATGAAAAGAAGGTAAAATGCACATTTCCCAAATAGTTGGAGCAGCTGTCTTCCAATGCCTGTAGTCTTTATGATGAGGCGGGACTGACTCATTCTCTGAAATGGTAATTAGTATTGTAAGGGTGCATCCTCTCATCAAAGCATATTTCTCTGGACGGAGCACAGCGAGTGTCCAAACAGTCATTAACTGAAGTGTCGGCCCAGTCTGGCTGAACGGTAGTCCACCCTGAGCTGGACAAAGGCGTGCAGGAGGTTCCGGTCCAGATTAGTGAGTTGTTCTCCTGAACAAACTTGTTTCAGGTTGTCAGGAGCAACCACCAGCAGGTTACAGAGGGCGTGGAGTGTGTCAAAGAGCTGCAGCACAAGAGGAACCTGAGGGACGGAGAAACAAACTGCTTGTACTTTTTAAAGATAAAAACATTTTCTTTCCCAGGTTGTGTACAAGGCGGTAATGTTGGGTTGGGTTAATTTTTGGTTACCTGAAGTAATCAATCATTCTGATGTTAGTTGTTCTTGTCTGTGCTAAATATTCATTTAAACAACAGAATAAATTACAGGTAAAGCCTGTGGTGGCGTGTTTGCAGCGTTTTGGACCGATGTCCCTCACTCACTCTGAAGTCCTTGGCACATCGTCGGTATTCAGCCACGTCGCAGATGGCCAGCATGCCTCCCATTGAGCTGTAGCTGTATTGCTGTAAATGCTCATGGATGAGTCTGTGAAAGCGAACACCCAACTCCGTCAGCACCGTGTCCACATTTTTGCCATCCATGGACTTCCGCACGTGCTCCACCTGCCGTCTGACGTAGGAACACACCTTGGAGCAGGCCTGCCAAGGTAAAAGGTTTGGTAAACGGAGAAAAACTAACAAGAACTCAAAAATGACCAACGTTTAGTTTTAGTTAAGGAACAAGAAGGTGTAAGGATGAAGTGATTAACATGCTGATTTGTTCTGTTCTGCACATGAGCTCAGCATCTCTTACCGCGGTGTACTGGATCATGACATTGTTCTCATCCTCGGGCTTGAAATCAGTTTTCTTCTGCTCGGTTGCCAGGATGTGCTTCATCTGCCCCACCATGCAGTTTAGTGTTCTGTGTGTTGCAGAAAGGCAGATCGGAAAATATGTTGTTTTAAAGACCATATGCTCCTGTCAGACGGACACGGTTCGAAAATCTTGACCATGTGCCACAATCACACCGACCTGTCGATGCCCGTGTCCAGTTTCACTTCCATCTGCTCGATCACCTCTTTCTTCTTGTGCAAACACTCTGCCAACTTTGGGGAAGAGCTGAAGACAGAGTTTGAAAAGGAGATTTAGGAAATATTTAAGTATTTCTGAATGAATAACACAATTCTTAGTGTTGATACTTGATTGTCACTGACCTTATTAGAGGCATCAGCTGGTCATTAAACTGCTTATCAAACAAGTGGAAGATGGAGTTCGCCTGCTGAACTACATCCAAGAAGTACAGGTTGGCGTTTTTGGCATCAGAAGAGGGAATTGCTGGGGAATAAAGACAGAAAATAAATGAGTCAGAACATACAGGAGAAGAAAGCATAACCCTCTATTATTCATGGCTTGAATAGATAAACAAACTTGAAAACATTTCCTGTATATGAAGAAACTTAAGTTCAAATCAATTTTAGCAGAGACAGTAAAGCTGAGGGTGTGTCAAGTATACCAGCAGAGAAATGATATCGTGTTTTACCTTGCCCATAACCAATCAATCAGCTGTAATGTTAGTTAAGTCTTCTTAACTGTGGTGGTGTGTTTTAACAACCTACACAAGCTCAAAACATGACTCAGGATGAGACTGCGCCTAACAGAGGGATTACCTACTATTTGTAGTTAAAACTGCAGACAAGAGAAATGTAATATAAAAAAATCATTTGTGGGTTAAACTCAGAGACATTATTGTTAAGATGAGCTCAGCTGAGCTTACCTGCGAGGCCAATCTCCAAGGCGTAGTCAATGTGATCCACACACAGGTTTTCAACCAAAAGGAGGAAAATCGAGAAGGCGTTCTTAGGCAGATCAGAAGGATCTGAAAGCTGTGTTACATCAAAAACATTTTACTCCATCAAAAAGCACATACACGCTGCATTTCAAACCAATCATATCCATAGAATGCAGAGAAGCTTCACCCTGTGACATCTCTCAAAGGCGTGGCGCGTCTCCTGCAACAGGTTAACAACCAGTTCAGGAGACAGAAAGGTCTCCCCGTGGGTGTCGATGCTGGGACCCAGTGGAAGATTGGTGCGCTGTCGGATCCGCTCTTTCAATTCTTGGATACTGGAAAAAGGAAGAAAGTTATTTACATTGTTATTTATAACATTCAACAGTTTGAAAAAAACTAAAGAAGAAATTCTGACCTGCCAGAGCCAATTGAGCGTTTCTGGTGGTTCTTTGAATCGTAGTATCTCTGCAGAATCATGGCCCCCCGAGTGCGGAGGTATTCCCTCTCCATGTCGATGTAACTTTCCAGGTAGGAGGAGAAAATGTTCTTTATCAGCTTTGACAGGAACGTATGCTTGTCTGAGCCCAGGTTGAACTCTGTCAGCTTCGTAGCTAATGCCGTGGTTCTGGAAGTGCCAAATATTCAGACAAAAATAAGTAAAAAGGCAACTGCACATGTATGAAACTGACAAAGTAAAATGTGAACAAGTGACCTACTTGGTGTAAAGGTCATAGAGGTTTTTGAGATACTGTTCTACATCAGAATGTTGAGTCTCATCCAGTTTTTCCCGAACATGAGCCTGCGGACACAAAGCCAGTTATATGTATCAAAAAATAAGACAAGTGAAGGTAAGACTAAATCTATGACAGTAAAAATACCTGCAGTTTGTTTTCAAAGATGTTTTGAATGAGTTTGGCCATGACCGTCTCTGGGCTGCTGAAGACCTCGCCCACCTGTTTGTTAACCTTCTGGCAGAGGGCTGCAGTGTCCTCAAACACATCATTCCTCATGTAGGCACCCTTAGAAAGACAACAACGTGTAAGTGTTTTGTCTGTTGATATTACTGCCATAAAGAGAAAACAATATGTGCATTATTAAAACTTTAAACTCTCACTTCCTGACACTGCTTGATATAGACGTCCACACAGTGTGCATAGCCCTTCAACAGAAAGAAACAAGTGTTACTTTTTTGACAATATGACAGACTTCGTATGTTAGTAATGTTATGCGCTGTATGACAAGCGTCAGATTAAACGCGTCTCTTTTGGGTCACCTTGAAATGTAGTAGGACTGCTGCGACCTCCCGCATACGACCAATTTCACCCCTTCGCTGGGCTGCAGTGAACTCCTGGATTAACTGCCGCTCCAGGTCATGGTATTTACCTGGGCAGAAACAAAAATACACACAAAAAAAGTAACTTAAGATGCAGCAAACTTACATTGTATTTATAAGAGACAGTAGTTTTCAGTATTTTCAGAAACTTACTTGCAATTTTTGCCTTTACGTCTGCAAATCTGTCACAAAAATCAGAAAAACAAATGTAACAAATGTAAATAAAACAAAACAATAATCAGTAAGTTTACCTTTTTTTAGATGTGACTAAATTAAAATTGTGTAATGCTTTTTTTGAGGGGCTCATTTTGTGAGGACAAGACAACAAATAATACACCACCTTCCCTCTTGTTTGACAGCACTCTGGTTTAAAGCTGCCTCCAGGATGCCTGACTCACCTGTCAAATGGCAGCTCCTGGGCAATGAGATGCAGCTTCTGAATGATATCAGCAGCCTCCTTAATCTGAAGGAGAGAGAGAGAGTGTGTGTTTATGTTTGAGTGTCAGAGAGGAAAGATGTTAGGTGAGGGGAAAAAGCCACAGAACCACATGAGATGGACATTCAGACAGAAGGTGGGCAGGCCGCCGGCAGTGTCTCCACTTGAGGGATCATCATCTTAGCGCAGCCTTCCTCCACCTCTCTGTGTTAAACAGGAAGCTGATAACAGACAGGCTGCACTCACCTGGGCATTGGCAGCAGCAACAGCAGCAGTCCTGACTTAGCAGCATATCCAACTCTTTATTGGCATGCCTTTTCTGAATGGGCTGTAATCCCACAGGAGCTTAAATCGCTTTCAATAATCTGTCCGGCCAGGGATATCGGTCGAAAAAAGGGGGCCCTATCGAGACACCACCCCCCTCCCTCCGCCCCTTCATACATGCTGGCTGAAAAAGCCCCAGACCTACGAAAGGCCCACCGTCCGCAACTCCTCTGTTCCCGCAGATGCCTGCCTCAGCTAACATCATTACTCTGCTCCCGTGAGGAGGATCCAGCCTTTCTGCTCGGCGAAGGTTTTCTAAGTATCTGTCCCCCAGCTAAGATTAGCTAAATCCCATGTAAGTAATGTAGCCGTCTCCCTGCAGTTAGGGTTTAGCAGCACTTGTTTCCACGCTGGCGGCCCAGCCCTCCCTTTCAGAAGGATTAGCAAAGCCATCCCCCCTTCAGCTATTCACTTGCAGCTTTCCTCTTTCCCCCTCGTATGGAGGTACGCTCAGGAAAAGGAATCTGGCCAAATATTTCTGCACGCCTTCCCAGAAAACTACCTCCATCTCCAGCTTTCGTCTGAAGGATTGACCCCCATGCTCATTTTTCTGCATCCAGTTAACATGTTGCTGCTAACACACATTAATCTAAAGCAAATCCAAAACTCTTGATCACAACAAAATTGCAGACTCCAACTTTTTGGAGACACTTATGTAACATCATTATTTTCTGCAAAGACAGAAAATAAGAAAAAGTTTGAATCACATTTCCCAACAAGCATCATATTGTCTTTCTGCCCCTGCATGTTGCTTCTTACTACAAACTCTTTCTAGTTGTAAAACAGTTGAAAGATGAGGACTTCACACCAAGACAACTTACTGTAAATGTAATTAGTTTTGACATGAGCATGTTGACATCCATGCTAGTCAATCAGCCAGCTATTGTCAATCAGCAAAGACAGTTTATTAATCCGAATTAGTCGAGGGATTCGACTAAAGGGATAAACTTGACAAATTAACATGAACGGTTTACCTCATAATCCTGTTCATACTCACCTCCAGCAGTATCACATCAGGGGCCTAAATCAATGGTCATAAACACACACCTCCCTGTATGTGTCAGAAGTATGTGCTGCCTACTCACCTTGTCCGGGTTGTTGAAGACATCACTGCGTAGTTCTCCATCCAAAAACTCATTGAAGTAGGTCATCAGACGCTGGGCCTCCACGGCCCTTTGGCGAGGCGTGTTCACGCCCTCCAGCTGGTCACCGAGGTGACAAACCTTGGTGGCCACGTAGCTGATGTGCTCATCGAGCTCTTGGAAATGCTGAAAGGCCACCTGAAATTATGTGAAACAAAGAGTTTGTAATACAATGAGTCAAAAATATAAATGTGAATGTAACTGGTTTTTCTTTTACTAAACAACACACCTGGTTGCTTTTCTGCAAGTCTTGCACTTTGTGAGCAAATTCCTTGGCCTCGCGATGGCACTGATGCTCAAGCCTCTCCACCTTCCTCTGGATCTTCTCATCCAGTTGCCTCAGCTCCCTTATGTGGTTCTTAAATTCTTCCAACAGCCTTTTACAAAGGAGACGAGAAGTGTACATACAGAATGTCAAAACAATATTATAGATAATTAACCAAAAAAAACAAAAAAAACTGATAAACACACTGTTTATCTAAAGCTGTAATGGAGTACAACAAGGTAAAGTCTGTCCCACTGACCACACGGTTACAGGTAATAGTTCCAAAATAGTGCTGGATACTTAATTCCCGGGTCCCCAGACTTAAGAAGCTCTGAAAACTAGCAGCCTCGTCAGCGGCATTTTAAGTGCCATTAGGACTGCAGAGCAAATGTTCTAAGTCAGCACCACATTTCACAGAGCAGGAAACATCCCAAAATGATGAGTGTATAATCTTCTGACTAATTCCTTCGGCACTGGGTGCAGCTTAAAGTCATCTTCTTCCAACAGACACTCATTCCCTGGCTGGTGACTCGCAGTATGGCGGCCTCCTCAGATATGTTGTCCCTGACTCTTCTCTAAGAGCTTCCAAGGAGGTGGTGGCAACAGTTTGTGGTTGAAGTAGATAAAGCAGGACGGATGTACAGTAAAGTTAAACTGGTGTGGCATTTTTGCTTCTGAAATGCAACTCTGTCCCCAAGTGTAAACATCCTAAAGACAGGGAGGGGAAGTGGCAAAGGATTTGTAAACATATTTATTTCTCAATTTCTACAACCCATCAAAAACTCTAAATTAGTGCAAACGAGGCTGAGATGTGCTTTAGTGAGCACAGCAGGACTAACCCTCTGTTAGAGATTGATAAAATTTAAATATACAAATCAAAATTTACATAAAACATAAATTTAAAAAGAACTCTAAATTAAATTCTTTGGAAATTTCAAATCAAGTTAGAAGACTGAAGAAGAGCTGCAAGAAAGGAATAATTTCCAAGTTAGGCATTAATTAAAGCATGGCTGCAAACACTGCATGGAAATGCTTTCATTTATTAAAAAAATATTATATGAGAGTGGAAACTATCCCGTAGTTAAAATTAAAAAAAAAAATCCTCAACATTATCAATTTTAGCTAACACAAGCAACACTAATCAAATTGCATCACAACCACATTACCACACCAGTATCCACAATGGAGATCAACGTCACGTCTATTAAATACACTGAAGCAGAAAAAAATGAATTGAAAAAAATCTAACATTAGTTGCACAAGTTTACCTTTAAGTGAATTATCCTTTCAAAGCTGTGCACTTTCATAATGTAAAATAAATTTTGTAAAAATAATGTGTAAAAATCAACCAGCCATGACTTACCACTCCTTTCAGACAATGTTTATGTTTCTTAATCTAGGTAATCTGCTTCATATTATTATTTACCGATACATGTGAAGAAAACTTTTGTCAAACTCTTTTTAAGAATAGAGCCCCTCACTAACTTGTAAATAAAGTAGAATTCACATAAAAATTGATGGTGAATAAACTAAACTATTGATCAGAGCGATTGTTGTGTTTTTAAATATATATATATATAAACCTGTAAACATGTTTAGTATGAATGGAACAAACACAAAAAGACAAAAGTAAATAAAATCAAGGTAAACTCCTCGATGAGCCATTCCACTAGGACTTATATTCAAAGAAAAAGTAATGAGTAACAGACTATAAACTTGAAGGAAAAAGACTTTTATTACCTTTTGGGGTCAAATGCCTCAGCTCCTCCTTTAGAGCCCCCTCCAGGAGTCCTCCATGCCAACCTTTCTATGTACTCATCTGCATCAAAAGGCTCCTAGAAGGGGGGGCAAAATGAAGTGATGACCACCCCAAATCACGACCACAAAAACACCAGCCAGCATTAAAAAGAGTCACACCTAAGCTATCTGATAACATGTTAAATTAAAGCTACGCACTTGCACAAAACCAAAAACAACATTATTTCCGAAGACGCATGCAAATGAAAATAAATTGTCTTTTTACTAGTAATTTGCGAAATGGAGACAACACCTTTCAATTCGTTACTAATAATAAAGCCCTCAATGAGAGGATGAATAAAGTCAGCACCGTTAAGTTAGCGTTAATAATAGCCACTTGCTAGCTTGATAGCTAAGCAGTCCATTTTACCTCGAACAGCTGAGCAGTTGTTGCCATGTTCAGGATTCAGCTGGAGACATGAGATTTTAGGAGAAGCAACTTGGAGTCGGCTCCACGGCCGAATTCTGCACAAATTTCGAGGTTTCGCACAGCTTTGCCCTTTGTTGACAGCTAGCTTGTGCAGCTTCCTGTTTGGGAGGCAAGGGTGGGGGAACAGCTGCTGGATAGCGCGCATGCGCATGCGCGTGTGTCATCTGATTGGCCGTAGCTGTCACGTGAGACAACAACAGGAAGCCGCTTCTCTTGAGAAAAGGAGCAGTTAAAACCTATCCGAAAATATGTAAATATTAACAAATGACCACATCGATTTATCATACTTTTGCATTTTACTGCAGCCGGACAAATGAGTTTACGTGCTTTGTGGATTGTTTCCCATGAAAAAGGAGAAAATGGATCAATACGCTTTTCAAGGTTTGTAACTCGCTTTTAATTCTTCTTATACCAGACCCCTTCCTCGTTTATTTTGATATTAAAAACCAGCAGATACGTTTTTGGACTGCCAATATCTCTAGGTGTAAAACGGGTCTCTGTTTCGTATCACAATTAGATTACTGTATCTATATAAATAAAGGTTACAAAATAAATATAAAGTGTATTTGATCATCTTTTCTGTCTCCCCCTCACAGGAGGTTTCCTACCGTGGAGTACCGTGCAAAAAGACTGGCAGGTTCTTCTTATGTAGCAGTCCCAGAGGATAGTCCTGTCCTGCAGCTCATTCTCTTAGAGTTGGGTCTTTCCAGCCCTAACAAGCCTTATGTAGCTCAAAGAGATGATTGCATTTACCGTCCTAGATCACCAGCTCTGGAGCTGCCTCTGAATGGAAAGGAAACGCTTTGGCCGGTCCTGTCAGTCTCCCAGGGGTCCCTCATCCTGGCTTGCCTACCATTAGTAGATGTTCCCTCTGAGCCACGGCCACCTCTTGCCAGCCTGTTGTCAGTGTCACAGGGTCTCACTTTTCTGGCAGGCCTGCAAACTTTTCTCCTTGGCTCAGGGGCCAAGCCTGATGGTGACGGGCTTGCCTCTCGTCTGGCAATGCTGCCTTCTGTTCTGCTGCAGGTCTGTCCACTTGGCACACCCCTTGATGTTCCGCTAGTGGGGGTACCTGCTACATCAACGGTAGCCACCTCTGCTGGTACCCAGAAGCAGCCTGCCTGGAAAACAGGCCTGCATCGAGGTCGAGCCATGGTAAATGTAGCAGTGGTTGAAACTGTGCGTTCCATGCAGTACGGTAACCAGAGCAGACAGGACTTGTGGGATGTTTATGGCACTGTGACATGCAAAGTAAGTGCACAATGTAAAGGTAAATAGTTAATCACATAAATGTTTGCCTGCTTCATTTTCCATCATTCTTCCTGTCTGTCAACAGTGTGAAGTAGAAGGGGTGCTCCCAAATGTGACAGTGACCCTCTCACTGCCTCAGAATGGCTCTCCACTGCAGGACATCCTGGTCCATCCCTGCGTAACCTCACTGGATTCTAGTATCCTGACAGCCAGCAGTGTTGATAATATGGACAGCTCGGCTTTCTCCGGGCCCTATAAGTTCCCCTTCTCTCCTCCTCTGGAGCCCTTCAGACTATGCAGCTACACTTCTCAGGTAGAAATGTGAACACAAGGGCTTTATGATGCATACATTTGTGTCAAAAAATTCTTTTTAAAAACTTCTTTTAAAATTTTCTTTCAGGTCCCTGTTCCCCCCATCCTCGGTTTGTATCGGCTGAAGGAAGAAGATAACCAGCTTTGTGTGCTTGTGTCCCTCAAACTTCATGAAACGGTGAAGAACACGTTTGAGTACTGTGAGGCACAACTGCCATTCTTCAACAGGTAAACGGTGCAGAAGAACAAAAAATGTCTTACGCCACAGGGATTATTGATAATTAAGGGGACCAACAGTTGAGATGTTTAGGTGATAAGTGATGAGTTAATTGTAGGTCAACTAATCTATATGTGTGTTTTGTTCAGGAATCAGATGGGTAATGTTGATGTGAAGGTGAGCTCTGGACAAGTAGAGGTGACAAAGGAGAAAAACCTACTGGTCTGGGCTTTGGGTACATATTGGCTTTATGAGAATCAATATTTAAAATATAATTTTTACTGCAGCTGTATTGTTGAAAAAGAAGCTAACAGCTATTTATGATCTCATTGATATATAGGTCAAAAGTTCCCAAAGTCTCGTGAAGTAACGCTCAATGCCAAGATCATTTTTTCTGGGGTCTCACCTGGGCCTTCTGACCCCCTCTGCACAGGACTTACTGCATACATTAAGGTAAGTTGTCATCTGTTGTTTCATAATCTAATAAGAACTTGTAAGAAAAATGTTTTAGTGGCCTGTATGGAAAATAATATTTAAAAACACTGACTTTAAACCCAAGAAGCTTAACCTTTTGACTCATCAGTTGCATTTCATTCTGATGATTTACATTCGTTCCTGCATTTCAGCCCCCCACCCCCCAAAAAATAAAAAAATGTTATGATATTGAAGCTTTTTTCCTTCTGTAATGCCATCTTATTCTTTCTCATAACATATAAAGAGATTCTGGCACTGATGCTAGCAAACATGAAGAGGTTTAGGTGTTATTTACTTGCTAAAATTTGAAAAAAGAACCAAAATCTTTGATTGATATCACACATTCCATTTTGTTAATGTACAATTAAATGTATAAGAAGTATCTAACCTTTAGGCAAAAAAAGTGTTTTGACAAGTTCACCTTTTTCTTAACAGTTGCTCTTTAAAGTGCCTGAGATCACATTGTCTGGGTGCTATGTGGACCAGCATTTGGTACAAGTTTATTCTTCTGCCAAACCACGGATTTTAACATGTAAGCCTGCAGTTTTCTGTGTCCAAATGTTTGTTGTGTCATATACGAAACTGAAAATAATCTTTCGTTTTGGTCCTCAGCCAGAGAACTTCTGTCCAAAGAGTACTTCATATGGAACTCAACAGGTACTGCTCCAGTGTCCAATGGCCAGATGATGGTGTAGCAGGAATCCTTAAGGAGAAGCTTGATGGAAAGGTGGCGAGTGAGAGTGGGAATTAAAAAGACTGAAGTCTCAGCTAAGGACAAACTGTGTCACGTGACCAACTTGCGCAGATTTGTTTAAGTTATGTTGGACTGAAGGATTCTAAAATAGAGGAAATTTAGACAAATGAAACTATAAATTTGTTTGTTTTTTTCTTCTAGCAATGGCCAGTTATGTTGAGAGTTCACCATCTTTAAAAAATAATAATAAAAAAAAAAAAAAACTACCCCTGTAGTTTAGCTCCACACCCCCAACTTTCCATCAAATTTGCAGACACAAGGCCACCCCTTGCTCTGACAGTCCCACTTGAGTGACTCTCCATCAGCCGTATAATTAGCAGCTGGGGTCTTGTCATCAGCTGCTGTAGGCCTGAAGGGGAGGGGTGGCTGGACTGTGAGAGCCCAAGCTGCCCTGGCTAGTATCTTGGCTACAAAAGGCTTCTTTTTTTATGTTGGCAAGGCTCCTTACCCTCACCAATCACCNCCCCCACCCGTATCTTTGGCCTGTCAACTAGTGGGGCTTTCAAACACACAACCTCTCCAAGCAGACTGATTGAGCACTGACCCTTTGGCCCTCGGAGACTTAAAAGCAGCCTGTCCCTTTCAGTGAGCAGGACCTGCCTAATTGGTGAAAAAGCCACAAGAATAGTAATGGTTGAGTTCCTGTTGGAGGTTGGAGAGGTACTTAAAGTCATGTAATGTAGAACGTGCTGCATATGATTTGACCTCTCTTGATTTAACACAATTTGATGCTGAGTTCCAAAAAAACAAAACAACGCCTCAAAAATTAAATTGAATGTTACTTCTGTATATTATCAGATATGCAGGTTACTCTGTGATATTTATCACTCCACAGGCTACATCTGAGTTTATTAGGCAGAATAAATAACTAGCTGAAGAAGGGTTAAATCAGAGGAGATTGTGCTCCACATTTCCACAGCAGCCAGTCTCCTCTGACTGGCCTCATTGTCTGCCGTTGGCCTCTTGTGCCCCTTGCTGGTCCAAATGCTACATTCTCACGTGGATTTCCACTCAGAAGGCTGACCATGACCAATCCTCTGTCAATTGGAACCAATTGCTCACACGGCATCCTTCACCTTCTTTTTATGTAGCAGTGCGGAGTGGCAGACACCGAGACCTCATGGGTCTTCCCCCACCTACACAATAATTTGGCTTTAAGGTCCAGTGTGTGTGGCTAGCGAACTGGAAAAGGAGAAGGTTTTTTTTTTTTTTTTTTGAAGAGTTGGGCCACTCTAAATCTCCTCGGTGTCGCTATATGTGGTCAGTCTGGCTCCTCAAGTCTGCAATCAGTGGCCTCTTACTGGCAGACGTCGCTTTGTTGATTCAATAGCTTGCTAAGCAGATCATTTAAAAGTGTTGCTCTGCCCCAGTGCCTTCAATCCAAACCTTTGGGCAGTTAATTGTGTTGTTTTTTTTTATAATCATTCATGTATTTCATCTTTGAATACTCTTGTTTACATTAATCTACCAAAATACCCGAGTTTGCTAAACATCACATTAATTAAATAGGTCAAAACAAAACTGTGAAAGCAAAGTAGCACTGTGGATTTTTATAGTCATCATAAAATTACATGTTACAGTGAATAAACAGGCATTTGTTCTCCACTTTATTGTGAACATTTACTTTGTCTCTCAGCCCAATAATGACATCCAGTGGCAGATAATAAAAGCTCCAATGTAATTGTTTTGATTTCTTTAATGCAATTTAATGCTGCTTTTTTTTTTCTTTGTTAGGAATTTTTTCCTTGCCACATGCAGATGATCTTTTCTGTCTTAAGTTCCCCGGCTGTGTGATGTGATTTTGTTATTGTTTCATCTGACATGCTGTGTCCGAGGACCAGGCTTTTGTTACCACAGTGGCCCCGGGTGTTTGGTAGGAGTCCGTTTCCTATCTTTCTCTTTAGGTTTATTAAGACTCTGCCTCAGGGAGAATACTTAAATAGTGACAGAACATTTAACAGTTTCCTGTTTTTATCTGATTCTTATTGGAGAGGCTTTTGCTTTGTTTCAAAGGCCACAATATCTACCAAAAAAAAAATCGTCAGGGGGTTATTCTCAGCTATATTTCCAATATCAAACCATAAGCTTTGTCATTAGATATTTGGATTAAGTTCATTTTTGGAGATTTGTTATCATGTGGTTGAGTTCTTGATAAATGCATCACTTTCTCCTGTAGAGGGCGCCACAAACTCAGGGAACAAAGCACAGCCGAGGAAGAAGTTCTGAAAAGTTAAATAGAATATTTTACAACTAAACTAAAAGTAAACTACTTTTAGAAAAACATTGTGACACTAACAAAAAACAAAAATAGAGAGTAATAGTTTACAAATTCATTCATTGGTATGCAGCACAACAAATGTTGCATCAGAGGAATGTTGTGTATAAAAAATGCTCATTTTCAATAAATAATGACATTAAAAAGCTGTTACATAAGCAAATAAAACATATAGAAGGTTTAGTTGTTTATTTAGATTTTAAAATGATGCAACATTATCATACAAGGCCTTGTTCAGTTCAGAAAAACAACACAAATCCATTTATATCATTCAAAGCTGGGTTTCCTTCAGTCCAGACCTGTAATGCAATGAAAACATTTGACGCTTTAATTAAAAAAAAAGATTAATTAGTTAATTGAGCTGTTGAAATACTACTATAAACATGAATATAAGGCCTTTTTAGTTTACAAAAACTGTCTGCAAACTAACAGTGATAGACTTAATCCACAAAGTTCTCCTTGAAAAACCTGCTTCAATGCATTAACATGTTTGCCGCTTTGACTTTTGTCATCTAAACATTTCTGCAGACCAATACTTACTCCTGTCCAGCGAAAACAGCTTAGCAAAGAGTTTGAAGAACATTACAGAGTCTGAGGTGTTCACTGCAGTCTCTGAACCTCCAGGGTATCATTCTGTTAGGATCTGATGGCGGCGGAAACAAGCCCTAATCCACACGGACTGGGGAATCTTTTATTAATGTCCTGGTGCCAAACAATCCCGGATACTCCCAGTTGTTTTTTTGGCCAAACCCTGACTCATCAGAGTGGTTTTAGTGACAAATGATGATGGGTAGTAATAATGTAAGAGCAGACTGAGATAAGAAGTGCTGCAAAGTAATCATAAACATGACCTTGTCTCAACTTTTCTGAACTGTGTTGCTGGTATCAAAAATAAAATTGAGCAAACATTTATTTAAAAAAAAAAACAATTTCTCTGGTTTTACAACTAATACTTAGACTTTTGACAGATTATCATATGCATTTGGTTTTATATGCATTTTAAAGAACAACTCAAATGTTTTGGAAATTGTGTTGTACAATAGAGGGCAAGATTTATGACAAAACATTAATTTTTGTAAACTTTGTGCAAGTTTACCAAGATGATTCAAGCTGCATTAATTAGTTTGAGGTTGTTATTCTGATCCAGATTTCTAAATACAAAAAACACTTTTGCTCCGTCTTATCTTTCTGTTTGGACAGTTTCAGACTCATTCTGATCACACATCATACTTTACTCTTTTACTTTCAGCCGCCTCCAGTTGTCAACATTTGATCAGTTGTTCCTTCCTCATGTAATCAGCATTTTACTTAAGTTGTATGTTGGACTAGACTTCTCTCTTTGTTGACAAGAAGACAAGATGCCAATTCCAGGAAGTGCAACCATTTCATTTTGGCTTTGTCCCAGGAGACGTTTTATCTCTGAGGAAGTTTTGTCCTCTGGATCCGTTTGGATCTCCAACTAAAGGACGAAATCAAGTGATTAGTTTAAAAAAAAGAGTTTGTGAATGTCAGGTTTGTGAGAAAATAAAGGTTTAAAACCATACCATCTTAGGTTTTCTGATTTCTCTGGCATGTCGAATGTAAATTCACTTCTGCTGCTGCTGCTGATGATGATGATGGGTTTTCAGTAACTTTTCCTCTAAATGACACACGAAGCAAGTAGTTGATAGTTAACTGTTAGCTATTACTCTAAGAAAATATGACAAGATTATAAGAGGTGAGTTGATTTAAAGGAAATGATTCCATAAAATCACAATGCGATCAACACTTTGCTTCTTCATTTAAATAGTGTAGACGTTTTTTGTTCACTGGGTGCTGAAAATAGATCCCATCAAGGGCCAGCCATGCCTTTAGACTCTCAACCACACTTTCCACTCCACGTACACTTAAATCAGACCCACAGGGAGAGAAGAGGAAAGGCTTTACAGTCACAGCTCACGGATACCTCTCCCCTCTCCTAGTTTTCCCTCTCGGTTTTTTAAGCAAACCTTTTTAAATGTAAAAGTGTACGATATGAATTATTTATGCCATATGCACTCCACCTCGTCCATACTTTGTCGAGATGCTTTACCTGAATCACTCCTCTGGCGCCCGTTTGTCCTGTTGTAAAAAACAGGTGGACATCCCCATATCTCCTGCCCCTGCCCTGCAAAAAAAGAAAAAAAAAATCAAATCTCCTTTTTGGGTTTTAAGATAAAAGACTGATTAAAATTTAACACCTGGCACGGACTCACCTGAAGGTGATAAACAGGTTGTTTCTTGTTTCAGTGGGAGTAAGATAGTCCTCTGTCCCAAAGATCCTGTAGATCCTGTTGGCAGGTCCACAGAGAGTGGTGCAGACCACTGCCGTCTGGTTATCTCCCCTTTTTCTCGCAAACTATTACAGGGAGTTATTTTACACCCTCTGGGTCTGGAGTCAGTGGAGCCCATAGTTTTTCTCTCTTTCCCAAATGGTGACAAGTTAAATCAAGATGTAATAGTGGAGTTTCTCGCCTTTACAGAGTCGTTTTCTCAGTTTCATTTGAGCATTCATAGGTCCAGGTCTATTAGAAGTGTCTGAATGTTGACTCCTTGGGTCTATATTTGACCCTTTCTATAGGTAACAGCATACTTTGTGGGACAAAATGAAGTTTGTCCCACAGAAAAAAAGTAACTTTTACAAAAATCTACTTCATTCCAAATAATCCTGCAGCTTCTAAACAAACTCTTCCCTCCTGGCAGGCTTGATGTTTGTTCCAAAGTAAAAATATACAAGAAACACTTTGGATTGTGGTTAAAAACGGAGGCGTGCACTCCATTCCTCGTTTTGATGTTTGCCTCTGTCATTACAAGGATCTTGGTTTCTATGGTAACCCTCCCTGTTGGTTACTCTGTAACTCATAAGTTAATGCTTCAAAGAACCTGTTATTTTCCTGCACCCCCCCTTTGGTGTCTGAAAACCCAGAAGGCTGGGGGAGCAGGTTCATTAGAAAACTGGTAAGTCATTATAAAATAAGACTCGTGTAGTGTTCATGAAAGCACAAAACCCACAAGCACTGGTATAGTTTGTGCCAAAAGCTCCATGTTGAACTCTTTTTTTTTGTTTATTATACTATGAAACAATCAAGTTAAGGACTTTCTGTTACATAAATGTTATTAGTCTCTCAAGTGTCATGGCTTCAGGCATGGTAATCTGTCATCCTGCTAGTTACTGACTGAGATATTGTTTCACTGTGTTTATTAGATGGATTGCCATGAAGTTCTGCAGCCCAAAGTTCCACCACCATGGAAATAAGCTTTTAGGTGCTGATCTATTCAGTTTGCAATCCCCCAGAAGAATCATCTGCTTCAGAGCTAATTTTGAAATGTAAACACAGTAACAGAGGGTAAATGTCACACTTGCTAAACATCCCTGGTCTTTGTTAGCTGTGTGCAAACAGAGGTTAGCTTTTAGCTCCAAGTGCTGCTTTTTAAAATGTTCTGTACAGCTTCACAGGTTATTGTGGCTGAAGAGTCTTGGTCAGAAAATGTTAATCTGAACTTTAGACACACTAGTTTGATCTGTAGTTACTTTAAATAGTTAATTTTATGTTCATTTAGATGTGTTTTGTTTTCAGCCATTAAGGGATTTTCCGTAAAAAGATTTTTTTTAAAAAGAAGGAAAATGTTATGTCATCGTAGCATTAGTACAAGTCTAGTTAAGGTTTATGTTCTTGTATGGAGGCATTTTGGAGAGCAGAAAAAGGCTCGGCTCACATTTTTGTTTACTTTTGCAGTTTTGCTGCTTTTTGTTTCTTCACAAAAATATCTGCACATGGAGCAGAATGAATGAATGTCCCCTTTGTGGTTTTTCACAGAAAACTTATAAAATGAGAAATACTGTTCCAGCATTTTTTGGCAGACTTGATGCAAATGTGTGACATTGTAATAAGGAAAAATCTTTTATTTTTTAGTGTAGACTCTGGGGTTTGTAAGTATTTTATTCATTTATTAAAAATCTATAGGATTTTGTATAACAACAAGCAAGGCTTTTGTCTTGAGCTCTGTTGTCGATTGTTGGGACGTTTTTAGCAAATGTTGCACTTAAGCAAAATCAATTTATGGCCTATCCTTATAGAAGATGTTTGCTGTTCCTTCTTTACATATTCTGCTTACTTTGCTCTCCCAAGTAGTTTGTTTATGTAAACAAAAATGTGTTGCTGTGGCTAAACTAAAGCAGCCTTTCACTTTCCCCTCTGATTAACGGATGTTATCGTCATCCGGATGAGAAAAAGGAGCAATTATGGAATTAAGTGTCATGAATTATTTTTCTTCCTCCACCTCATTTATTTTATTGTGTTAAAATATCACTGCTATTGTTTAGCTGAATCTGTCATCTCAGAAAATGGCTCATTAGAGGTCTCAACTCATTGACTGCACTCCAACATGATGATGTGTCTCTTAGGGGTGTGTGTGTGTGTGTGTGTGTGTGTCTGTGTGTGTGTCTGTGTGTGTGTGTGTGACAGAAAGGACTCCATCATCATTTAAAAAGTATTATTTGATATTGATATTATGTTTACTAATTGAATCAGAATGCTAGGTTCTGTCAAAAATGTTTTGGCGCATGGTTCTTTTTTGTTGTTTTTTTGTGCAGCACTTTGGCCATCCGCAGTTGTTTTAAATGTGCTATATAAATAAATTTGATTTGATTTGATTCTCTAAAGGGATGTTTCCATTTTTAGCCATTAAAGTGGAGTGAACCCACTTTCAACTTAAATTAAAAAACTAAATAATTATAATTTCTATGCCAATATTTTGTCATATCATCAAGAGAGTAATTGTAAGATTCATATTTGATTCAATGTGTTTTAGGAATTACCTCAAACTAGCTTAAAATCTAATAAAAAAGAATAAATACCAGCACTACTGACCTTCTTATTAAGTTAAAATTAGGTTATTACAATCAGAAAAACAGCAACACTTTACATTTTACATCATGCCAACTATTTGTCTCAGAAATATTGAGCCAAAATACACAAGAATTGTGTGGGAAAAAATGAGTCCAACTATAATTCAGTAACTTTCACAAGCATCTTAGGAGCAATAACTTGGGCCTGTGGAATAAATCTAGATTTAATTATGCAGAGATCTTTTAAGTTATTTTTTTAAAGAACCTACAATGCTCTACTTGTTTATTATTATTATTGTTATTATTGTTATTGTTATTTCAGCCATTTTCTTGTATAACAGCATGTTTGAGATATTTTATCCTGTTGTAGTTTGAGTCGAGCTTCAGCTGTGAAACAGATGGCCTCACATTTCTCTCTAAAGTACTTTGGTGAAGAAAAAGGTTTGTGGTTGATGAAATAACCACAACGTACCTAAGGCCCAAATCATCAACCCTCTACTGCCGTGCTTTTTCTTCTGGGAAGATTAGAAAATTGTCTTAAGTATTTTGCACATATAAATAATCATTCTCTCTGTATACGATGATATATTTCAAATAATTTGTACCTCAAATGGCCTTTTTATGTGCTGCATACCTCAAACCTCAACAGACTGATGGGCAGCTTCTCTCATACACACCAGAAGGCTCCAAAGCAGGAAATAAAGACAAAGCTTCTGTTTTTAATAGAGATGCTCCCACTTTCATACAATCTGGTCATCAAATACTTTTGGTTAGCAGAACATGGCTGCTACTTAACCTTTCAAGTCCTATAAAGTTTTCAGTTTTTGATGTCCTAGTTTTCATACCCTACAGTTTAACCATTCTAGCTGATTCTCATCAAAATGTCAAATACAGTATAACCTTGGCCACATACAGTCTTTCTTTGACTACATGATGTGAAGGGTTTTTTGTCTTTTATTATAAAACCAAAAGAGCATAAATTAAGCATAACTGCCATTTTTGTAAGTAATACAATTCAGCAAGACAGAAAACCAAAACTCTTATTAGGTCAGATTGAAATAAATATAAATAAACTGAGCCAAACTGGCCCTGCTATGATTTATATTCACAGAATACAGTCCGCAAAGCATGTCAGGAGAAGCCAGCCAGCTCTTGCTTTGGGTGCGCGCGGGACATTGGATGAAGCGTTGCAAGTGTTTCTGGAAAGTAAACTCCACTTTCAACCTTTTGGTTTGCGTGGTCTGTAAGTGTTCTCATTTCTCCCTGCTGCTGTGAAGTGACAGAGGTCCAAAATTCATTTCAAGCCAGTGCTTCCTGTCTCCCTGAATTAGGCGTTCGTGTGAAGCGAGTGTCCTGCTGCGCCTTCAGGGTGGAAGCAGACAGAGCTTGAAGATTTGTTAACAGTGCTTTATGGAAGAAGTCAGCCATGTCATGCTAAGGGAATGGAGACGGTGCCATTTGCTCGACTGTGGCTTCTAGTGTTGATGCTGGACTCTGTCTGTTCCTCTCCGTGCTCCTCGGACTTCTTGTCTGCAATGTTGGCGAAGAATCGCAGCGTGACTGAGTCCCACTCCTCCGGCAGCAGCAGGAGCAGGAATCCCAGGCAGATGATGCAGGTGGCCGCCAGGCGCACCATGCTGAAGATCACCTCATGTTTCAGCACATCCACCGCTGCAGAGTCAAGGAGAGACACAAACATAAGAGGAAACCAAAAGGGGGGGTGGGGGCAGAAGCAGAGCATGGAGGGTGTCAGAGAAACAAAAACAAACTGAGATTAATTACATTAAGTCAGATAAACCTCAGGGGGTTGAGCAGCTTATAATCAGCACATGAGATCCACTTTATCCTCTCCGTCTCTGTGATCAGAAGCTCTGGGACAAGTTGTAACCGACTGACCTTCGTACAGTCCATCGTGGTTAAAGAAAAGAACTTGTCTGCAGGCATTTACTGTCGCCCTGGCAACCTGATCCTCCCTTAGTGGGATGATAGTTGCAGGGTCTGTTGTGGCACATTGATGATTGGATTTCCAGGACGAGAGAGGCAGACTTGCTGTGTAATCTGTTTGCTTTAGTTGCCCTAAGTGCTGACCTAACAATACAAACACCCCAATATGTGTGGCCATTTTCTCCTTTTTCACAACTATATGGTCTAATAAAAGGATGCTAATTGAAACATTTGAGGTAATAAGTATATAAAAAAACAAATTCTACCTGCATTGCCCGGCACACTGAGCAGTGTCCCAATAGAAATGAGGATGGGGTAAGTCAGCACCACCCCCACGTGGACCAGGATGTTAAACACTGCAAAACATGTGAAGGAGGTTGAGGAATAAGAATGAGTTTAATACAAGTTCTTTTGTAATTAAATCAACTGTCTAAGGTGGTTAAATCAATAGGTTGTTTTGGGTCTTGCCTTGACATTTTGTACAGAAAAGAAAGTAATCATTAGATGCACATCTGCAACTGATTACCTTTTGCAGTAAATCCATTTCAAGTTGGCTACCAGACCTAACTGAACTTAAAAAACCACAAAATGTCTATAGGTCTGTCAGTTTGACAGATACAGACCTTATATTTACTGTAGTAGTAGCTGAGACTGATCTGTAACAGATACTTTGAGTGCTAACAGATTGTCCAATTAATTATCTGCAGACAACTCTGTTAGCAAAATAAGTCATGAACCACTGGATGTAATTTAAATAAACTTTCAGGAAATAATCATTGACTGTACATCTACAACTGATTACTTTTTGGATCCAACCCAATTCAAGAAGACTACCACAGCCAGCTAACTTTAGAAAAATAAAAAATTAATATAATTCAGTCAGTTTTACTGATATCAAGCTAAAATTTGGCATTTCTTGCATTTGAGTCATTTACAACACATAGTTCAAGTGCTACTCAATGCATGACATCTATGCTTTAGCCTTAACTGTTGGAGTCAAACATGTCTGTTAGCAAAATATCTAATAAACCACTAAATGGATTTTAATGAAACTTTCAGAAAGTAATCAATTGATGTACATCTACTATTCATTAATGTTTGGAGTCAATCTAATTGAAGATTGCCACCATGACTAATCAAAATAGGCTACCTAAAACTGGCTAAAAACTCAGTTAGTTTTACAGATGTTGACCTAAACTCCAATGTGTTAGTAGCTGAGAGTCATTCACAACATAAACTCTACAAACATGCATTCCTTCAAAGAATGCTAGGCCTTTAATTTTGTGAATATCATTGGAAATGTTTCTGTTACAGCTTATAACTAATTTAAAATGCACCAATACTGGAAAAACAAAAGGTGAAACTGTGTTCTTTGTTCTTTACGAGGGTTTATTTCGGCATTCTCACCCAGCCACAGTCCTGCCAGTCCACACAGGTAACCCCAGGGCATCGAAGACAGCGAGCCCAGGTGCTCTACCCTGGTGAAGTAGAGGATGAGCGGCACACAGGAGATGAAGATAAGGTTGAAGAAGCCCATCGTGGAAAGAAAATGAGCTACTTCTCCCAGGTTGGCGCTGCCAAGGAACATCTTCAACAACACCTAGCAGGGGTTAAAAGAAGAAGAAACTCATAGCAAACTTTCCTTCTGTTAACATAGTCACAAAAGTTCAGCCAGGTGTTTCCTCGGTATTCTGACCTTGTAGAGAGCCGAAGTTGAGGCGGAGCCCACAGCCAGTGCCACACCCACAAAAGAATCCCCATGGAAACCATCAGCGTAAGCCATCATGACAATACCTGTGATGGCCATTATGGCTGCCACAATCTGTTGGAAGAGATTCAGGGCAATCAGTGCCAAACAGACACGCACATAAGTATTTATTTACTGCAAAAGACGTTTTTATTTCCTACAAACCCGAACACCCATAAAGCGATCTTTGAGGACGATCCACGACAGGAGAAAGACAAAGGCCTTGTGGCAGCAGTAGAGGGCAGAGACATCAGTGGCGGTGAGTTTCTTCAAGGCTAAGAGATACAGGTAGTTGGTCAGTGTCCACAGGATTGAGAAGGGGGCTGTCCTTTTTACGAAAAGCTTGAGAGTCATTCCGTCCTCCCCAAAGAGTTTGCTGCACTCCCTGTTAGACAGAAACTTACTGTAAATTGGTTTCAGGGATCCAACTGGGCAGATTCTGTGCTTCTACTTTGAACATAAAGGCTTTTTTTGTTTTTTAACTTTTTTTGAACATAAAGGCTGTTTTTTAAGGTTTACCTGAACTTCTGTGTGAGGGTCTGCTTCTCCCGTGTGGTAAAAACATGTCCCGAGTAGTAGACGGGGAAGAAGAGAATGTTCCAGTTACTGCTGAACCAGGAGATGAAGAAGGGACAGGAAAATGACTGGAAGGTCAGCTTCACCACCTGAGTGGTACCCACCCAGGAGGAGGAAATGCACAGCACCATCAGAAGACCACCCAGCACCTTTAGAGCCGCGTTGCCACAAGCCTGGAAGGGTCGACTCTCGTCACTGGTGTCACTGCCTGGTGTCTCTGCACGAGACTCTGAACCATCCTCTCCTAAGGAGCCAAGAGGACACAATAAACAGATAAAGAAAATCTGCTGGTATTGAGTTTTTCTGCTTCTTAACTATTAGATAATTGTTATTATTAGCACCAGAATTATCTCTACAATTTTTCTCTCTGTCTGAGACCCTAACACATTAGGCATTTATTGATCAGTCATTTTGAGATCACAACCTCAGTTTGCATGTCTTGCTGCAGACCCATCAGGGAAAAGTAATGTTCAAAGTCTGTTCAGACTGTTTATGTCAAAAATAGCTCAGCCGCCTCGTGATGCAGCACGTCCACTCATTGTAGTCAAGTGTGCGCAGAAACCCGATGCCCACAAAACAAGTGTAAATCTAACCACATGACATTCCACAAGAAAGTCACACCAACCTTGCTGCTCGGTGATGGACTGATAAACAGATGGAGGCATTACTTTAATCTTACATCAGAGACGCAGACCTGGCTTTGAGCCCAAATAGACTGAAGGAGTGAGTGGTTTCTGGCCCTGTCGTAGAAAACTCAAAGTGCTGCGTCCAGAAGCATTTCCGGAGAGAGTTCTTATCTTTTTTTTCTTTTTCTTTTTACCTCTGATCAATTTACACCAGAGCAGGAATAAAAGATGACACGTGCTTGCTGCTTGCTCTCTCTTTGCAAGCTCAGCTCGTGACGCTCTGCCATTTCCACTACTGGCCTGCAGACACTGAAACCAGAACTTCCTCTCGCTGGCAGAGAATCCCAGAGATTCTCATCACTGCAAATGATAATATTTTATCTCAGCTGAGAGTTAAGTAATGGGACGTGCGTCATGAAAGTATGTCATATTTACAAGCCTTATCCAAATAAACTTGTAACACTGTATATATTTGCTTGAAAGTTTGGGAAGAACATTGCGGCTTAAATTTCGTAAAGCATTTATTTGTCCAGTTTCTCTCTGCTTTATCTAATGCCACCAAATTTTTCATCTCAAAGTAAGAAGCTTTTGTGCCCTGAAGTTTTGCCAAACTTGCTATATAGCTTTAATGAATTCGTTAGATCTTTGCTGGCACACAATAACACAATCAAATAGATGTGATTATAAAGCCACAGAAGGATTCGTGTCTGCATTTATGGATGAAGCACTCTGATGCTTTTCTAGGGAGAAATAAATACCATTTCAGATTAATAATGGCAAGCTAAGCTGCAGGAAAAAGTCTTGTAACTAGTAAGTAAGTAAAAGTGTGTATTGTTCATAAAACTGGTTACTCATACTGTATATTTTCATTAATTAATTCATTAATATTGTGCTGTAACTGGTTTTAAATATTTGATGCTATAGATCGTTTACAGTTATAAGCTACAGTTTTGTTTAATGACTCCCTGAGATAATAAATAGCATAAAGGAAGCACATTTTCTTCACTCCTTTATGGAATGAATGAAAGATATCTTAAACATGACAATAAGTTGTTTCTATATAATCTGAAAGGTGTTCAGATTTGACAAATAATCATGTTGGTGTAAAAAGTAGCTTATAGAGAGTTGGAAAACAAGCAAACAAAAAAACAGATTATAGGCCTCAAGTATATAGTTCCCACAAATGTACACACTGTGGCACTGAGTCTGTCCAAACTGTAAAACTGAAATGTCTTTCTTATAGAAGAGTGATAAAAAATACCCAGAAAATGCAAACTAACTTCCTGATAACAAAACTGTCTTTTCGACTTCTAGTTGCTTGTTAGAAAACTCAGATAAAATGTTTCACTTTTTTTCCTAGTTGGGTTTCACCCTCAATATATGGTGAAACCAGAACATTTAAAACCAAACACAGCTGAGGTTCTGCAAGATGATCCAGAGATTTGGTCTAATTGCATTAAGCTACAGCAAGAATTCCCAGTTAGCTTAATTAGCATGCTGTTTGCTGAGTGGAAGAATCATATTTCTGGAGTAAAGAGGGCCTCTTTTTATGTTTTGTAATATTTCTTTATTATCAAAACTTTGCATTTACTCATAAACAAAACTGTATTCATGTTAGGTTTTTTTTTTGCTCACATAAAGCTATAAATAAAAACTAGAATATTTCGAGATTCCTTGTAAAAACAAAAAAGGAAAAACAGATAGAATAATAAGTTCATCCATAGGTTAACTGTTTTTTAAACATAAGCTAACTCTTTAGAAAAGTTGTCTATAAGATAGAAAATTAAAAATTTGGATGTAGCAGCTCTGTTGCATAGGATCATTCACTTGCTCTTGTTTAAAGAGCTTATCAAATCTGCGTGACGCAGCATGCTGCTGGAAACTCACATTTCAATCCACTCTGCGCCTTATCCCCACCACTAACGCTGCATGCCAGCAGCACTGATTGATGGAGCCCCGCTGAATCCAATAAGAAGCTCCCAGTAATGTCTGCAGAGTTAGTCCCTCGCACTACAGCTCACATGCTTTGAGTCTTTATCCAAATTAGGCTGAAAGCTGCGCCATGGATGTGATGGTGAAAAGTTGATTAGAGGTATTGTTCTGTTATCTCTGTATAAAAGTTGAAGGTGAGGAGGGGATTTGTGAGGCTACTGAAGAGTTGGGGAGGAGAGAAATGTTCAGTTAGATGTGAGGGGGGACAGCTGAGCAAGGCAAACAGATGTCAAAACAGGTGACTTTACCTTTTTGTTTACATGGCAGCCAAATTGTACAGCATCATGCTGTCAACATGCTTAATGTTACATTTCTCAGCCTTTTGGGTGTACTGAGTACAAATGCACCATAAATACAGTCATATGGATGTAATTTTTAAGTTTACTTGATTCCAAATAAATGCAGCACAAACTTAAATGTCATATATGACATTGCTGTGCATGTCTGTTTGTAAAACTATGTGATCTCAGTAATAAAGGTTTGTTCCTAGTTTTAATTAGCCTACCTAAGATAGTTCTACTCATAGTCTAAATGGCGTCTGAGGCCTCTGGCTGTTTCAGTTTACCTTCAGAGTTGGGGCTGGTCAGGACCTGAGTGCTGTATGAGCTGAGAGGAGCCACTCGGGCCGAATGCTTCTTCATTCTCCACTGGGGACACACACATGTGAATGTGAGTCCAGACTGCTGCAGCTGCACTCTCAGCAGCTCCTCCTGCTGTAGCTCATCCTCAGACTTCTGACTCCCCCGCTTCTTCTTCTTCTTCTTGATAGACCTCCTCCTGCTGTAGATCAGCTCCTCATCCCAACACTTTGGTCCAGACTTTCTGCTCCCCTCAGTCTCACTGATGTCCTCCTTCTGTCTGGATAGTGGCACAGCTTAGTGGAGAAAGCTCAGTGGAAGTGCAGCCAAGTGGAGACTCCACAGTTGCACTGAGATGCCCCAATCCAGTCTTACCACTGTCTCCAAGGGAGACTGAGCTTCAAGTGTGTGTGTGTGGCATGGTGCAATCACTCCTCTCATCTCTTTCTATCCTCCCCCCCTCTCTAGTCTCACTGTCTCTCTTACTTTTCCCCTCCTCTTCTTGTGCTTGCACAAATCAGCAGCTTTGTTTGGAAGGTAACCAAGCAGCGCTGGCTAATTATGCTGTGTTAGCTGTGCCCCCATCCTCTCCTCGTTCCTCTTCCACTCCCCCCTCTCTACCTGACCAGGCTCCCCTCACTTCTTCTGCACTCTTGTCTTCTGTCTCGCTGACTTTTCTCGACTCGTCTCCTGCTCTCGATTGCTCCTTGAGACTAAGATTTATTTGCAGAGCTGCCTCCACCACATCAATCAGTTGAACTACAAGGTGAAAATGCAGACCTGTGCATATACAAATACATAACATATTAACTTAAACTGCAAGACTTCTGAAACATTTAGAGTCTTAATAATGCTTCAGCCCACGGATTTCACACGTAGAGTATAAGTAGAAAATTCTGAGATTTTTGTTGTTAATGGAGTATTTTCACATTAAATATTGATTATGGTAGGCTGCTCCTTCACTAAGGGAATTCAATATCTTTATTCCATCACTGTTGCATAAGAAAAACCATCCCATCAGAAGCTTTGTGGTGTTCAGGAAAGCCATGTGAGTCACAAGTTTCCATTTCAAGGAGAGTCCTCCAGTTTTCGATCCCTAACCGCAGTTTGAAGATTTAATGGACCAGAATATTGTTTGGGTCTTTATTTCAACAACATGTCAGAACCACGTGTTTGCAGTCAGCTCAAACGGTTATGCAGGCAATAATAAAATTATTATTATTATTATTATCATCATCATCATTATTATTATTATCCTAAATGCTAGCAAGAGAACTGGGCTGAGAAACAGAAAACAGTCAGGTAAACAAGCTACAGAACAATTGTTGAAAGATTTCCATCATCACATCTCAGCCCAAGCCCATCCTCACCCAGCTATATTCCTCTTCCAGCGCTCATCAGCCAAAGTTCTGCTAGAACTACAAAGAGGAACAGATCCGAGCTCATTTTCTGTGCGGGAACAAAAGCAGCAGCATTGTTTGGCTGTTTTTTTGTTTTGTAACAAAAGAGGCCATGTTACAGAAACACCAAGATCATTTCTGTGTTTTAATAAAATATTTAAGGCTGGGGGAAAATTCTCGGCTTATTAGGCACAATTCATATGCATGTAGAATTCATTTTGTTGGTCACTCACTGTTGGAGAACACCCGAACACAAAAACATGAAGCTGTCT
Organism: Kryptolebias marmoratus; assembly: GCF_001649575.2. Classification (NCBI taxonomy): domain Eukaryota; kingdom Metazoa; phylum Chordata; class Actinopteri; order Cyprinodontiformes; family Rivulidae; genus Kryptolebias; species Kryptolebias marmoratus. Next base: position 13,653,295 of record NC_051439.1, read on the forward strand.
GATGAGAATCAAGCAGGAAGCGAGCCAGATGTATGGATCCAGTGAGGAGGGTTAAACTTAAAAATAGCTCTGCTGATGAGAAGAGCCAACGACTGCTACAGACAAGGAGGAGGCAGAGTAATGAGCCAGTCAGCAGAATCTGCTAATCTGTAGCAGATTAAGAGAAATACTTGGAGTACAGGCACCCCAGGAGGCCAAGGTTTAATTTCTAATAATACAACAAGAACCACAAACTTACAGCTCAAAAGGAAAAACTACAAAGTTAAACAAACTTTTTTGTTATAATAGTTTCAATAGAAATTGCAGCCACCTGTAAATATATGATTATTACTTGTTAGATAAAAACTGAGTGTGCTGTATATAACAAAATATTCTGCATGCATTATAGATCAAGCAACAATAAATGCAGCGTCCTCGTGCTTTACCTCCATAGCAACAGCTGTTCTCCTGCACACACAGAAGCACTCAACCCATTCAGGCTCTTTTTGTCATTTAGATGAACCAAATTACTCCTCAGTTTGTAGAAGGCTCTTTGTCTTTAGCACCTCTCTGTTGCTCAGCACGTCTCGTCGAGGACCGGGAGCGGAGGACAGAGATGCTGATTACAGCTGACACGAGGACCGAAAAACCTGAATATATTCCTGCCTGTCAGGTGTGTTTCCACTTAGAGTGCCTCGCCGTGCCGCCAACTGAACGCAAAGTAAGAGCACTGGAAGATGAGGACACCTAGTGCTGGATGCAATCGACTGCAACGCGGGGACATGGACAGAATTGATAAAACTGCTTATTGAGCAAAATGATCAAGTGTATTAATAGAGTTTAAATCATCAAACTGAAAATCACTTTTAATAGGAGAAAAAACGTCTGCATTTGGGGGTCTGAAGGTTTTTTTTACTGGACAAAGTCAAGAGTTGCAGCAGTTTCCTCTCAAACCTTTTAACACCAAAAATAGCACAAAAAAAAAACAAAACAAAAAAAAACAACTTAAGTATACTCCACTTTTAAATGATGAGCACACAGCAAATCCAGGAGGCCCAGATTAACACTGTCAGATTTGAATTCAACACTTTTAAAGTGTCTATATGGGTCCACACCAGAAAGTGTTAATTTAACTCTTATAAAGTGTCAAATATCAAATCTGCTGGAGTTAATAATTTAACACTTACTAACACTAATTCAGTGTTAGATTTTAATATTAACTCTCACAGAGTACTTCTTTTAACTTCTTAAGAGTTATTTGTAATTAATATTAAATAGGTAC